>NC_059441.1:26932110-27137110 GCF_021028975.2 Sphaerodactylus townsendi
TGACTTCCACTGAGCCTCTTTTTCATATCTCTCTGCACCCAGCCGCATTATCTCCCCAGGACTTCCTGCTAGGCTTCAGTCTGCCCCCCAGAGCAATCTCTGCCCCTTCCCAAAGGTATGTATGAGGCAGTGGCGTAGTGTCCAGGGGACAGGGTGGGGCATCTTGTCCCAGGCACGTGCCAGTGTGGGGGCATGGAGGGGGCAACATGGGGGGCGTGGTGTGGCCATTTCGGGGCATTCCAGGCGGGGGTGTGGCAAGAGCACAGTTCCCTTTGCTCAGCCCCTGGTATGACGAGCTCATCTGAGCAGGATGGATTGGGTCTTTCCTAGAACTGGGAAGTGATTCAGGATCCATGAGAATATTCATAAATATTCCATGCCGTTATACCAGCTTAACATCAGAAGCTTCACAGTTACCGCTACAAAACAACAGAGGTAGGTTTTGGAAATCTTTGGTACATCTCAGATGTTTGAGTTATAAAGACCTGCACTCAAATACACACACTGGGATAAAGCTGGTGGTGAAGGAAGAAAAAGAAGAAGAAGAAGAAGAAGAAGAAGAAGAGGAAGAGGAAGAAGAAGAAGAAGAAGAAGAAGAAGAAGAAGAAGAGGAGGAGGAGGAGGAGGAGGAGGAGGAGAGTTTGGATTGATATTCCCCTTTCTCTCCTGCAGGAGACTCAAAGGGGCTTACAATCTCCTTGCCCTTCCCCCCTCACAACAAACACCCTGTGAGGTAGGTGGGGCTGAGAGAGCTCCGAGAAGCTGTGACTAGCCCAAGGTCACCCAGCTGGCATGTGGGGGGAGTGTACAAGCTAATCTGAATTCCCCAGATAAGCCTCCACAGCTCAGGCGGCAGAGCTGGGAATCAAACCCGGTTCCTCCAGATTAGATACACGAGGTCTTAACCTCCTATGCCACTGCTGCTCCAACTGCAAAGACAACTGCAAACAAGATACAGAAGGGTACCTACAAGGACTTTTGGGCAGCCTATCATTTCATCCTTCCCCACTTTCTCCTCCTCCTTTTCCCTTAAAGTACCCGTAGCCTCTCCCCTTACCTGCTTTCTTCCTTCCATCCCACTGAATAGCCGACCTTCCTTTATATGTCCCTTGTCTTCAGCTTTCTTTCCCATCCCTGGTAGTCTCTACTTAGGAGGGCTGCGGCCCAGTTGTGTGGTGCTAGCCACTGGGCCAGAGCCATTTACATGGTAGGGAATCCTCAAGGACTTGAGTGCAGTGCCTCACTTTCCACCGAATCGCCCTCTCCACATTATTTCCTCTTTCCTTCTGGAAACTTCCCTATCCTCTCTCCTGCTTCATTCTCTCCTTCTCAGCCATTCCCCAGTCTATCTTGGATCCGTCTTGCACCGTCTGCTTTGCATTATTGAAGGCAGGCGAAACATTAGGAGCTAAAACTACCAGACCATGGCCACACAACCTGGAAAACCCATAATCTTCTGCAATATTTATAATTTATTTAGTTCGCTGAACCCACTTTTCCTCACAGTTGGGACCAAAGTAGCATGCAGTACTCTCCTCTCCTACTTCTTATCATCACAACAACCCTGTGAAATGCGTTGGGCTAAAAGTGTATGACTGGCACAACATTGCCTGGTGAGCTTCTATGGCCAATGGTGCTTTGAACCGGGGTCTCTCGGGCCCCCTACTTGGAAGCTCTAACCACTACACCACATTAGCTTTCATATGGTGGTTACTGCTTAACAGTAGCAAGAAACCAGGCCTAGGTGAGTCACACACATTGCAAAGTATCAATTCACCTAGTTGTGTATTTATTTACTATTGGATTTGCTGCCCGGCCTGTTCCTCAAAGTCAAAACGGCCCCGGAAAAGGCCCTGCTCACTCCCCCAATGTTACTGACAGGCACCAAACTGCTTGTGGTTGCTTTGTAACAGCCACGAAGGGTCCCAATCCCTGGGTTTAGATATCTGCAGATGGTGGCCACACTTGGCTGTTAGATATATAGATGATTATTTGTCCTAATAGAATTACTCTGCTCAAGTATGTGTGGCCAGCTCCAGGGGTATAACACATGATGATGGTGATGATGATGATGATGTAGAAGAGTTGGATTTATATCCCCACTTTCTCTCCTGTAAGGAGACTCAAAATGACTTACAAACTCCTTTTGCTTCCTTCCCCCGACAACACCCTGTGAGGTAGGTGGGGCTGAGAAAGCTCCGAAGAACTGTGACTAGCCCAAGGTCGCCCCGCTGCCATGTGTTGGAGTGCACAGGCTAATCTAGTTCCCCAGATAAGCCTCCACAGCTCAAGGTGCAGAGCGGGGAATCAAACCCTCCAGATAAGAGAACACCTGCTCTTAACCACTACGCCACTGCTGCATGCCTCTGATCCAGAAGCCTGTGCAAATTGTGTTACTCTACTGGCTGGCTTTTCCATTCACTTCTTTCTAGGGAGAACGCCTGGCGCCTAGAGAGCTAACTGCACACATATACAGTGATATTTTTGTACCCATAAAGAACCACAGGATCACAGACCATATGCATATATAAATCTAGGTAAAGTTTTGGGGGCAGGCAGAAACGAACCGCACACAGTGAACATTGTCAACTTTTCTTTACAATAAAATACATTCCATCTTTATTGAGTCATCAAAACGTTCTCTTTATAAAATTCAGCCTCCCATAAAACCACATCTACGAGTCACGGTTATGGGTAATACATCTGACAGAAAGCACACAGATTTAAAAATGAGGAATTTAGTTAGAGATTCCTGCTGACTTTTCATGGAAATGGATTATGCTCACAGGTAGCCAAAGAAGTCCAGCAAAATATAGAGGACTGAGATACACCTCGGAGGTGGCAAATGTATTCTTAAGGTATTTAAGGGGCTTGTTGGTTAAGGCAGGGGTCCTTTTTGAGCCTATGGGCACTTTTGAGAATTTTGACACAGCGTGGTGTGAGCAGCCACAAAATGGCGGCTATAGACGGCATAGCTGGCCACAAAATGGCGGGTGCAGGTTCCTTTCAGACAGACAGTCAAACTTCTTGTGCTGTTGCGGCAGCCGCTGCCAAAATCTTGTTTTTAAAACTCCACACAACCAAACACATTTTCCAGTGGCCAATCAGAAGCCTTGCCGGGTGAAAGCCCCACCCATTTCCTAGAACCATTTGGTAGCCACCAAGAAAGCTGTCAATGGGTAATGTGAAATGATGTGTACTATTTGAAGGGATGTCATGTTGGTGAGGGAGCAAGCTTCTTTTCTGCTGCTCCGGAGACTAGGACCAGGAGTCATGGGTTCAAGGTGAAGGAAAAGAGATCCCGCCTAAACATCAGGAAAAACTTCCTGACAGTCAGGGCTGTTCGGCGGTGGAATGCACTACCTCGGAGTATGGTGGAGTCTCCTTCTTTGGAAGTTTTTAAGCAGAGTCTGGATGGCCATCTGTCAAGAGTGCTTTGATTGTTTGTTCCTGTATTGCAGGGGGTTGGACTTGATGGCCCTTGGGGGTATCTTCCAACTCTATGATTCTACCACATTGGGAACCCCTGTTTTAAGACATGCTCTTCCTTCAGTGTACCCAACTCCACTGTTGTTTGTGGGGACAGATATATGGAACTGCAGTGACATTCATCCAACAGATTTCCAAGGTCATCTTTCTTTTTATTTTTTTTTAATGAAAAACAACTCCAGGAGGCAGCTTAATGGGAGTTACACACCTTTGTTTTGAAGGATGAGACTTCTGCCACTTTCAAACTTCCCTTATACTCCGTTTCAGCAGATTTTTTTAATCTATTCAGATAAAACCGCCTGTGTCCCACTGGCAAGCCGGAGTTCAGTCAATTTTTTGTGAAAATGTCTCTCTCCAGTTTTCAGTTTTTTCCTTGTGCTTCTGAATTGCCACAGTGTGATCTTTAAAATATCTGGAGTGCTGTTGGAAGGAATGCTTTTTTCCCTCCTGCTCTTTCGTGTGGCATGTTCGTTTTCGGCTTTATTTAAAAAAACGTTCTGAGATTGGTGCTACAGCACTGCAACATCCATGCCGTTTCAGTGCTGGTGATATAGCAATTCAGTGCTATGTGGCCAACATTTGGAAGTGTGGGATTGCAATTTTACTATACTGCTATAGCACAAGTCTCAGGAAGTTTTAAATAAAGTCAAATAACAACGCACCAAGGGGAAAGAGGCACTGTTTGAAACAGCCAGAGTGTTTCAGAATGCTTTAGAGATGGCTCGTAGATGGATTGAAATAAGAAGAAGAAGAAGAAGAGTTTGGATTTATATCCCCCTTTCTCTCCTGCAGGAGACTCAAAGGGGCTGACAATCTCCTTGCCCTTCCCCCCTCACAACAAACACCCTGTGAGGTAGGTGGGGCTGAGAGAGCTCCGAGAAGCTGTGACTAGCCCAAGGTCACCCAGCTGGCGCGTGTGGGAGTGCCCAGGCTAATTTGAATTCCCCAGATAAGCCTCCACAGCTCGGGCGGCAGAGCTGGGAATCAAACCCGGTTCCTCCAGATTAGATACACGAGCTCTTAACCTCCTACGCCACTGCTGCTCATAAGCTGTATGAAACACATCTCTTGGTATCACTTTACTAGAAATGGGCCCACAATGAATGACATCCATTTTAGAACAGTAATCTGAAAGGATTCTGAGATCCAGTCCAGTATGCTGTTTCTGAGAGAGGCTCATCAGAGACATCAGGAAGCTCACAGCTGGTTGGCTCCTCCTGTCCGGATTGTTATAAAATGTATAACCCCCTTGACAATGTGTCTGGGAACTGAATAGGGAGACTGCTTGCGCACGCAGGAACTATGCCTGCAGTCCAAGTAATGGGGTTTCAACAGGATTTAACACTGGGGAGATTTTTACTCGCAACTGTAGAGCCAACCTCCAAACAGTGTTCAGCCAACCACTAGCAGGAATAAATGTTTAAGACACTGCGGGGAAATAGTAGAATGGGACCTGCCCAGGAATTGCACGAATCACATTTTTTTTTTATAAAAAGCTATTCCAACAGATGAATATTAAAAGATAAGCTGTGCTGGTTCAGATCAATAGTCAGTGTAGTCCAGCATCCTGCTTCCTGCAGTGGCCAACCAGACAACCAAAATGGCTCACTAGAAGGGCCAAAGTCTCCCTCCCACACAAACACACAGTTGCCCAACCCATTTCCCTCTGAACAAAGAGGCTCCATTTAACCATTACAGCTCACAGAGGACCTGCCTTCCGTTGGTGGACCCGCCTTCCATGAATTTCTCTAATTCCCTTTGAAAGCTAGCAGCCATCGCTATGTCCTGTGGCAGTGAGTTCCACTGGATAATTTCACACTGCTTGAAGACATATAAAAATCAGCCGTAATTTTTTTTTCTTGACAGTTTTTTAAAAATCATATCCTTTAACCATTGCAGGTCTGGCCCAAAGATTATAAAAAATATTTTGCATATGTTGCGTTAGCGTTTCTTTGGATCATCAGAAAAAGAAAAAGTTTAGTAAGAGTCTGACAAGAAGGAAGCCTAGAAGGCAAATCAGAACTGGAGTGTCCACAGGATCACTAGAAGACATTTTACTCTTGTATCCCATGAAGTGGCACCTTAGAAGATGTCCGTCGCCTGCAACGAACTTCTAATTAAGATTAGAAAAATCAGGATTTGAACCATTAATAGCTGTTTGCCATGGATAACTCAGCAGCGATCGCAGGATGAAAAAGGTGAGAATGTTTGAGCCTGCAAGCGATCCCTTGCAGTTACGATAAAACGACATTTAAAACTTTTAAAGCCTCCAAGTAGGCATCAAAGATTTTAAAAGCCGGACTTTAAAAAAAATCAATCCAGTGACACTCAGTAGCTCGGCTAAGTAAAGACACATTCCTGTCTCTTAATGAGGTTCTCTTGGGCATTTTGTAAAAAGCAGAGAATATCACGGTTCTGTTGGAAAAAACCGCTTTTGCGTCATACAAACCAAAAAAGTCTAGCGTTGCCAAATTCCTCACTGGAAGTCATTGGACCTTGTGCTGTTTCGACTCCATATGTACAAAAGTTTGTTTGGAGGAAGAAGAAAGGCTGGTTCCTTATTAAAAAAAATTTTTTCATGTATACATCTACACCTTGGTCAAAACATTGCTCGGATCCAAAGCGGGTCTGGGGGGAGCCGTGTGTGTGACGGTGTCCAGGCAGAGGGGATGCCCCTACACAGTGCTCCGTTTCTTCCTGAAGGGGCTGGACCCGCTGTATGGTTTCAATTCAGCCTGCTGCACCTGTAAAAACAGACAGACATCACGTTCGCAAGGAGGTAACCCAAGCTCATGCCGGCTGGGCTGTTAATAGCTCCCCAAGGAACAAGACGGGGAAAAAAACCAAGGAAGGTTCAAAAGTAATGAATCATTTTCTAAACACAGTAACATTGGGGGGGGTGGGATTAATTGCAGGAAGGATTTGAGAAGTCATGCATCATTTCTTGAAAACTAAAATATTAAAACCAGACTTTGTCCTAATGAGATATTTGGGAGGGGGGGGGGGAGAGAGAGAGAGAGAGAGAGAGAGAGAGAGAGAGAGAGAGAGAGAGAGAGAGAGAGAGAGAGAGAGAGAGAGAGAAGAGAGGGAACTTCTACCTGATCCAGACATTTGTGAAGAAAGGATTTAATTCACAGCTGCCTCCCGCACCGCACGGGGTGCTTCTCCCATAAAGACTGACACTCTTGTGCAAAAGATGATAAAGGTAGAAGTCTTCCCATTATGAGGTTATGTTTAGTATTTTGCTAGGCCCACATTGGAACGGACCTCCCTGCCTCTCTACAGGCCGGCTCCTGCTGTCCCCAGGGGCTGGGGAGGGCAAAAGCCAGTCTGCATGGAGGCTGGAGGCGGGGCTCAGTGGTGGTGTGTAGCCCAGGCAGGTGCTGTGGCCGCTGCCAAGCCCCACCCCCTCGCCTCCCTGCAGGGAAGTGGGGGTTGGTGGCTTGCGGCTGGGGCACACACCATTTTGTCACGTGGGGGGCACTGGGTGACCTCATGTCTCTATAGGCCCGTGGTGGCGAACCTTTGGCACTCCAGATGTTATGGACTACAATTCTCATCAGCCCCTGCCAGCAGGGCCAATTGGTCATGCTGGCAGGGACTGATGGGGATTGTAGTCCGTAACATCTGGAGTGCCAAAGGTTCGCCACCACGGGCCTATAGGCTGTACATCTCTGGCTGTACATCCCTGGTTAGTGATTGGATGGGAGACCTCCAAGAAACACAAGGGCATATGGTGGGGACACAAGCAATGGCAAACCACCTCCAAATGTTTCTTGCCTTGAAAACCCCACCATTGGGTCTCTAAAAGTCAAATGTAACTTAATGACACACACACACACACACACAGAGAGAGAAAGAGAGAGAGAGAGAGAGAGAGAGACAGACAGACAGACAGACAGACAGACAGACAGACAGACAGACCCTCTAAGACAGCGGTTCTCAACCTTCCTAATGCCGCAACCCTTTAATACAGTTCCTCAAGTTGTGGTGACCCCCAACCCTAACATTTATCCATTTTACAGATGGAGAACACTGATGCAGAGAGTCTTAGGCGACCCCTGTGAAAGGGTCATTCGACCCCCAAAGGGGTCGCGACCACCAGGTTGAGAACCACTGCTCTAAGAGCCAGCATGGTATAGTGCAGGGGTAGGGAACCTGCGGCTCTCCAGATGTACAGGAACTACAATTCCCATCAGCCCCTACCAGCATGGCCAATTGGCCATGCTGACAGAGGCTGATGGGAATTGTAGTTCCTGAACATCTGGAGAGCTGCAGGTTCCCTACCCCTGGTATAGTGGTTAATAGTGGTGGACTCTAATCTGGAAAGGTGGGTTTGATCCCCCGCTCCTCCACATGAGCAGTGACCTGTTATCTGGTGAACTGGATTTGTTTCCCTGCTCCTCCAGATGAAGCCTGCTAGGCGACCTTGGGCCAGTCACAGTTCTCTCTGAACTCTCTCAGCCCCTCCCAAACAAAATCTCTATTGTGGGGAGAGGAAGGGAAGGAGTTTGTAAGCTGCTTTGAGACTCCTTACAGGAGGGAAAGGTGGGGTATAAATCCAAACTCTTCTTCTATTTAAGATTGCTTTTCACAGTCCAGAGTTTCTCCAACTAACACATACAAGCTCACAATCGCCAACACCCATCTCTTGTCCCCCACCACCTTGGAAACCCACAAAGTCACTGGGGATCAGACAATCATTCAGTCACATTTCATAAATGCAAATCTTCAAATACAACATCAACAGACAAGCAGCTTATTTTTGCCAATAAATATTTATGCATGACCATCAAATCCTGGATTCTCCAGAGGTAGGAGAAACGCATCTGATCTTAATGACTTCATAGATTGGGATTAGCTAGACTAAGGACTGCTCTGTAGAACTCCCTAATAACCTCAGGCCCAAGGGCAAAAAGAAAAAAAATGAGTTCATAAACATTTTTAAAACATCACCAAAAGATGAGTAATCTTTGAAATTTTTAAGGGTTACATCTGAAACATTTGAAGTTTGTGTAAGTGACTTCATTCTCTCATTTCACATGTAGGAACCAAGGGCCCTTCCACACGTGCAGAATAATGTCCTTTCAAATCCACTTTCACAATTGTTTGAAAGTGGATTTTGCTATTCCAGTAACAGTAAAAAATCCAGCTGCAAAGTGCATGGAAAGTGGATTGAAAGTGTATTATTTTGCATGTGCGGAAGGGGACGAACTGCCACACCTGGCCTTAAATCACCTGAGTCCACACTAACCCATGATGGTGGCACAGAGCTGCCTCCATGTGTATCAGGAAGAAGAAGAAAAATCTGTGTTGAGGTTAAATTATTTCCATCAGCAATTAATGGGAACACATGAGCGGCTGTTGCATTCCAGAGAAACATACGTACATTAAGACTTTGTGTCTAGGCATCAGCGTTTTCGTTTGTGGTTGAAGGAAGTTCATGCAGCAGGAAGAGGACTTTCTTGGCCAAGCAAGCGTGCTAATCCTTCTTGGGGTTACCACCTAATTTGACATTTTTACTGGCAAATACTGGTGAAACTTATGAAATAGAGGATAACTGGCTTTCTATTTATTTGTCTTTTATTTGTTGGTTATCACCTACATACAGTAGATATAAGGCATACGTGCAGTGGTGTGGTGCCAACAGGGGGTGTGATACCTGGGCGCATGCCGGTGCGGGGGCATGGCAGGGGTGTTAGGGGGGCATCACCGCAGCAGGGGCACAGGGTGCATGCGTGCCCTGGGTGCAATTCCCCCTCGCTCCGCCCCGGCATATAGGTAAGACAAATGTCTGCCAGTTGTTTATATACAGTTCAAGTAGGAATTATACCATATTTTTGCTAATGTTAGCGCCATATAGATTAATTGTTCTGTTTTCTATACTCTTTGAAAGCATATTTTGCTGATATAAAACCACGTAAGCATTCATTACTGATGAAAATAATTTAGCCTCAATACAGATTTTTTTTGGTAATTCTTATATATTGAATCTGGACAGTCATAGCTCGTGTGAAGTAGTTTTAGTCTTATCAGAGTAGCGCTGATGTGTTAATATATTGCTGAACATACTGCCTTAAATGTATTGATTTATTGTAAGGGTATTGACTGTCTGTATATTGATTTTTCACATGCTAATAGATTGTGATTGTGATTGTATTATTGTTTCTATATTGGTTTATCAGTGTATTGCTCTGATAGGGATTCTATATTGATGTATTGTTCTAGTGCTGCTGTTGGTGTTGTTAAGTCGCCATCTGAGTATTTTGATTCTTAATTCTAGTTCTTAATGTATTTATTGTTGCTATTATTGTTTATTCTATTATAATGTTTATTATTTTATTATGTTGTCAGCAGCTCTGAGCCCTTCGGGGATAGGGCGGAGTATGAATTAAAACTGAAATGAAATGGAGTCAGACCCTTAGTCTATCAAGTTCGGAGTTGTCTGCTCTGACTGGCAGTCTCAGCAACAGATATTTCACATCATCCACCAGCTGATCTTTTTAGCTGGAGGTGCCAGTGATTGAATGGGGGGGGGGGGCGCTTCTGAATGCCAATTAGATGCTTGATGAGTAATGGATCTTCCATCAAGGTCAATATTGTCCCCTCAGGCAGGAAGTGGCTCTTCAGGGCACAGGTCTTTCACATGACCTATGCCCTGGTCCTTTCAAGAAGAAGAAAATAAAGAGTTTGGATTTATACCCCGCTTTTCTCAACCGCAAGTAACCTCCAAGCAGTTTACAAATACTTTCCCTTCCTCTCCCCACAACAGGCACCTTGTGAGGCAGGTTGGGCTGAGAGAGTTCGGGGAGATCTTAAGGTCACCCAGCAGGAATAGAGGAGTGGGGAAACAAATCCAGTTCACCAGATAAGTGTAAGGACTGCAACTCCCAGCATGCACTGGTTCCTGCCTTTTTGGGAAAAGAGCGGGAAAACAAACTGAGAAGCTACATCCCACCAGAGCTTCAGAACCAATGGGAGACCAGGAGCTGGGAGGAGGGGAAAAGCTGATTGGTTGCTATCTGTTTTTTTGTAAATAGTTTAAATACTGGAACAGAGGAAACGAATCCTCAGTTCCAGCACCCTGTACCTAGGGCCGTGGTGGCGAACCTTTGGCACTCCAGATGTTATGGACTACAATTCCCATCAGCCCCTGCCAATTGGCCATGCTGGCAGGGGCTGATGGGAATTGTAGTCCATAACATCTGGAGTGCCAAAGGTTCGCCACCACGGCCCTAGGTACAACACGGCCCTAGGTTCGCCACCACTGACCTAGGGCAACCTAAGTCAATAAAGTTCTTCTTTTTTAAGTGTTTGAGCGTGTTCAGCCATGCAATAAGAGTCCACCACTCATGCGGAGGAGTGGGGAATCAAACCCGGTACTCCAGATTAGAGTCCCCTGCTCTTCTCCACCACCCCACGCTGGCTTTCTACCCAACAAAACTGCCATTTATTTCAGAAGAACTGTTCTCTGTAGTCTGGAGATCAGTTGTCATGTCAGGAAATCTGGCAACTATTGGGGGGTACAAGAAAAAAATCAGTAAAATTTTGATTTGGGTCCAATGGACCTGATTTTTTTTAAAAAAAAATAAACCCAGTTATTTCTGAACCCCCATATGAGGGATATCTGGATAAAACAATGGAGTCTACTAGAACCAAATTTTAACACACACACACACACACACCCCTCTTCAACTATTCATCTTGACCCCAGGGCTTAAGTGTCTGGCTCTGAGTTTTGTGCAGAGTCCAGAAGTGGTGGCAGGCACAGAGCTGCCTCCAAACCCCACATGGAGCCTGCCAGTGGTAGCAGCTTGTGTAACCCCCGTGCTCAGAATGGGTTGATCCAGTAAGGGGTGGAGACTCAAAGCAGCAAGAGGCTGCAGACCTCATATAGTTTGGAGGAGACAAGGCTACCAGACTTGGACCTTGGTTTGTATAAGCCCTTAACACCTTGTTAAGGTCACTGCAATGTTGTTGGGAACTACTGGGAAGGTAGTTGTTGATTTTTGCTATGTTGTAAATGTTGGAGTTTATTGTTTCAGGGTTTCTTTTTGTGGTTGTAATGGGTGAGAGTTCTCCTGGAAACCTTCCTCATGTTGAATCCTGTTCACCAAGCCCTTGGAGTCTTCAGGAGCCAACCCACTTGCAAAGAAGAATTGGACTTGGCAGTATCAGTAGACTGTAACTAGAAGGACTTGAAAATGGAACCTGAACAGGACCTTGAAGTCTGATGTTAAATGTTGATGTTATATGTTATATGTTAAGAAAGTAAACCATTTTGTTTTTTAAAAATTTGTCGTTGCAAACTCATTCCAAGTATTGCCCCACAGAACCCACAAGCTGAGGTTACACTTGCATAGAGCTACATATCGGGCTCAGCTTTCTGCTGCCCACTGTCTCCAAGCCTGGAGACAGCAGCGATGGAATTTTGGCTAGCAGGTAAGCATGGGAAAGGTGTTGGAGCCTTTTTAAAATTAAGACAGTGGGGCCGAAGCACACTAACCCCCCCCCCCCCCCCCGTGGTGGGATCCAAAAATTTTAGTAACAGGTTCCCATGGTGGTGGGATTCAAACAGTGGCGTAGCGCCAATGGGGCTGGGGGGGGCACGACGGGGGTGGGGCATTAATAATTTCTCTGTTACTGTAAAAAACTCTTACTGTAAAAAAGAAGTTCCTAATTTCCAGCTGGGATCTTTCTGTCCATAATTTAAACTCATTATAGCAAGTCCTATCGTCTACTGCCAACAGAAACAACTACTTCTCCTCTAATTGACTGCCTATCAAATACTTAATACTTTCAAATACTTAATTTTGTTTCTAGAAATCAAAAGAAGGATACTTTCCTTAAACCAGGAATTTTACCATATTACTAAAACATGTTTTTAAAACAGCCCAACAGGGAGAACTATCCCGTTTTCTACCTTCGCTAACCAGCCACATAGGAAACAACAGGACTTTATGATTTTTGGACGTAATGGGATTTCGAACGGAAAAGCAGACCCAATTAGTAACCCCCTCTCGGCACACGCAAATAATTAGTAACCTACTCTCGGGAACTGGTGAGAACCTGCTGGATCCCACCTCTGCCCCACCCCCCCCCCCCCCCCCCCCGGCATGATTCAGAATCTGCTTTTCGGCTCCTTTTAAATTGCCGCTATTTTTTCAGGACGAAAAAAACCTCTGAAAAATGACTTTTTTGGTGAGGGTTTTTTTTTCGGTTCGGCTTTGCCGAATACAGACTCCCACTGGCAACCCTATTTTCAGGACTGGCCTGTTTCTTTGCAGGAGGTCTCCATTCATTACTTACCCTTTGAACATCCGACGGCACCCTGGAGAGGAAATCCAGTAACTCATTATTCTCAATGGCGTAGGGGTTTCTCAGCTTCTTTGTAAATTTATTTATGCCTGACAGAGGGAACAATAACACACAAGGAATTGTTAACACAGACACACACACACAAGCACAGGACTACGCTTCCTTCGGCAAGAATGGGGCAGAGGGAAGAGAGAGTTGTACAAGACCAAAAAAAAAGTATAACAATAAGGACAAGCCAGACGACGTGTCGGTGTCATGCGGAATCATCCACACACATCTTTCCTCGAAGGGAATAGTGGGAGGTTTGTTGCAAAGCGACTGGGTTTGCCTTAGCAGTGAAAAATCCAATTATTCTAAACCAACACAGAAACCAGAATCGTCACTCGGCAAAACTCAGGGTGGTTTTTCAAGGTCTTATGTTGTTATTGGAAACGGATAAATCCCCCGGCCCCGAAGCATGCATGTCTGAAGGCAGCCACCTCTGCGCATTCTCAAAAGGGGGAAGCTGCCCTTCACAATGGACATGTGAGGCGGGTTCAGTACTTGGCTAGTGGTGGCCAAGCAAAAGAAAGCCAAGAGGGCATTGTGGTTAGAGGGTTGGACTAGGAGCCAGGGCAGTTGGGTGGGAATCCCCACTGGGCCATGGAAACTTGTTGGGCGATTTGTAACGTGTCACAATCTCTCAGCTTAACCTGCCTCACAAGCAGTGGCGTAGCACCAAGGGGACAGGGGGATGCACGATGCACCGGGTACATGCCTGTGTGGGGTGTGGTAGGGGGATGACGTTCCAGGGTGGGTGAGGGCGTGGCAGGGGGCCGGGCATACGCATGCCCTCGGCGCAGTTCCCCCTCTCTCCAGCCCTGCTCACAAGGTTGTTGTTGTGAGGATCAAGTGAATGAGGGTCCCCCCAAATGAGTAAAGTGGAATATAAACAATAGAATGGAGTGAACGAAAGCCACCCCTAGGCTACTTAATTTAGCAAGTTACATTCAATATTTTAGCACATTTCTGTTCTGGCTTTTTGAAATGTTGCTGCTTGCCGTAATCTTACACAGATTTTCTTTCCTAGCCCTGCAATGACCGATATTGAGCTCAGGAAGGGGCATAGTTTAGAGCATAGGTGTCAAACTCGCAGCCCTCCAGATGTTATGGACTACAGGTCCCATCATCCCCTGCCAGCATGATGCTGGCAGGGGATGATGGGAACCACAGTCCATAACATCTGGAGGGCCGCGAGTTTGACACCTGTGGTTTAGAGGAATGCAGAAGGGCCCCGGTTCAATTCCCAGCATCTCAAATTGAAAGATCTCAGGGTAGCAGGAGATGGGAAAAAGACCTTGCTTGAGCTACTGTCTGCCCTAGTAGCTTATACTGCAGTATGGCAACCGATTTTAGGTTTGCTGGCTTTGTTGACCCTGCAGCCCCCCTGAGTGGCAGGAGAAGAAAGATAAAATGAAGAAGAAGAAGAAGAAGAAGAAGAAGAAGAAGAAGAAGAAGAAGAAGAAGAAGAAGAAGAAGAAGAAGAAGAAGAAGAAGAAGAAGAAGAAGAAGAAGAAGAAGAAGAAGAAGAAGAAGAAGAAGAAGAAGAAGAAGAAGAAGAAGAAGAAGAAGAAGAAGAAGAAGAAGAGGAGGAGGAGGAGGAGGAGGAGGAGGAGGAGGAGGAGGAGGAGGAGGAGGAGGAGGAGGAGGAGTTTGGATTGGGGAATCAAACGTGGTTCTCCAGATTAGAGTCCACCTGCTCTTGACCACTATATTACTGACCTGAAAGAGGCATAGGGTGGTTCTCTGAATTGCCAGAAACTCTATGGTTTTATCATAGAGTTTCCAATGTTTCCTAGAGCTACCCTTTGTTACGTCCAGGTTTTTCCCAGAAGTGACATAGCAATGCCATCGATATCACATGTACCCACCACGTCCTTGCCCCTGGGCCTCCCATCAATTGCTGGTCTTTGCTGAGCAACCCTTACCAATGGTCTGAGTATGTCAGCTGCATATGACCCTTCTATTGGCATGCAGTGTTCTCTATCTTTATATATTCATTTATTACATCCATGTCCCACTTCAAAGAATCCCACAAGGCAGCCTATGACAAATACCATTTCTATCCACAACAAGCAGTTAAAAAAACAAAAACAAAAACAGAAAGAAACGAATAGAATGAAAATCTTCAAGGCACTTTTGCAACAGATGAAAATCCACAAACAAATGATGCAGAGGCGACAGCACAAACTTACCCCAGAGTAAAATGATGTACCGAAGCGGTATGTAATACAGCACAATTGTTGCCACTGCAAAGACCACACACGCGAGGACAGACAGGAAAGGGACTGTCCAGTTGAACGTACTGCGGGCCAGTAAGGAAACGGGAGAGAAGAGAGAATTTTTTAGGCATTTGCTCAGATTTCTCATCTTATCCTTCCACCAAGGACCTCAGGGTGGTAAACGCAGCCCCCTTCCACCATTTTATCTTTTAAAAAACACTTCTCATTATACAACACACATTTAGAAAATATACAAAATAAAGATAACAGTGGCACACAATGGTGGGCTGCAGTTGAAGGTCTGCTCACGACCTGAGTTCAATCCCGACGGAAGTCTGTTTCAGGAGGCCGGCTCAAGGTTGACTCAGCCCTACATCCTTCCCAGGTCGATGAAATGAGTGCCCAGGGTGCTTGGAGGAGAGCGTGGAAAACTTGGGGAGGCCATGACAAACCACCTCCTAAACAGAGTCTGCTTCCAAATGTCAGGATGTGATGTCACCGGGGGCATATCTGCCTGGGGACATGGGGTAACCCATGTGCCCCGGCGCAACTAATCAGATCATGTGGGGGTGCAAAATCAGCCCCCCATTTGACCAGATGACTTCCCCTCATCTGACTTGGGTGTCCCTTGGCCCCGCTCACTTTGTTGTGACAATGTCGTCCAGCTGCCTGGTCTGATTTGCACCTCCCTCAACTCCACCCAAGTCGTGATGATGTGGGTGGGTGGCGGGGCGGTACAGGGGTGGGGCTCCACAACCCATGGGGGGGGCGCCCAGAGAAGGTTTTGTCCCCAGGTGCCATTCCCCCCCATATGCCTCTGACATCACCCCATGGGTCAGTAATGACCCTGTGCTTGCATTGAGGATGACCTTCACCTTTTGGTAAGAATGTCTTTGACCTGGATAGCTCCTGATCTCATCAGATCTCAGAAGCTAAGCAAGGTCAGCCCTGGTGAGAATTTGGATGGGTGACCCTTAAGGACTACCAGGGTTATGAAATGAAGGAGGGCAACGGCAAACCGTGTCCACATGCCTCTTGCCTGGAAAATCTTATGGGACAGTCATACTTCAGCTATTACCTGATGGCACACACTCAAGCACAATAAGAGTTAGGAAAATATCAAATACGTGTATACTCAAATTCCAGATCTAAATCCATATGGATGTAAGATTTATATACAATGCTCGCCAGGCGTAATGTTATGCCCTCTGCCTTGTTACATGGTAGATTTAACAATCAAGAACAGTCAAATAGATTGGGGTGCTGTGTGGTTTCCGGGTTGTATGGCCGTGTTCTAGCAGCATTCTCTCCTGACGTTTCACGTGCATCTGTGGCTGGCATCTTCAGAGGATCCTCTGAAGATGCCGGCCACAGATGCAGGCGAAACGTCAGGAGAGAATGCTGCTAGAACATGGCCATACAACCCGGAAAACCCAGAACACCCCAGTGATTCCGGCCGTGAAAGCCTTTGACAATACAGTCAAATAGATTGTTGCCCGTGTAGTGCTGGCTTAGTCAAATCTTTGGCCCGCCAATTATTGTATTGTTCCAGATCCGAGGAAATCAGATCCAAGTAGGTGAGTCTCACTCCTTTATTTTTAACTGATCTCCCTGACTTATTTAGATCACATTACTTGCTGGATAATCCAGATCCTTCCTTTCGTGTGATGGTGGCAGATTTTTTCCCCCGGAAATTATCAAAAGACAGCAGCATTTTTTCACTTAACATTTTATTCTCTGCTTTGTGTATCGATGGTGTTATCTGTCTTTCTCTTGCTGTATGTTTTTTTTACTGTTTATTTTGCCAATAAAGGCTTGATTGATAAGATTTATATACCCAAACAGCCTTCAGCTTGTATCTGGATTACACTGAAGGTACAACCTTAGCCTGAACTTATTCCAATACCTGAGAAACATGGATCATTTCTCTATCTCTATCTGTCAAAGGTATTATTAGCAAAGGCCTTAGATTCCACCTAAACATTAGGAAGAACTAACGGTGGAATTCACTGCCTTGGAGAGTGGTGGAGTCTCCTTTTTTGGAAGTTTTGAAACAGAGGCTAGATGAACATATGTCGGGAGTGCTTTGATTCTGTTCTCCTGCATTGCAGAAGGTTGGACTTGATGGCCCTTGGGGTCTCTTCCAACTCTATGACTTTTCACTACAGGTCAATTTTTATCCTTAAATCAGCTTCCCGTATTTACACGGGGAACCGATCCACCCTCATAATTTTTATGTTATTTATTTAAAATTTGGGTGCTGTGTGGTTTCCGGGCTGTCTGGCCGTGTTCTAGCAGCATTCTCTCCTGACGTTTCGCCTGCATCTGTGGCTGGCATCTTCAGAGGATCTGATGTTGGAAAAGCAAGTGGAGTATATATCTGTCCAGGGTGTGTGGGGAGTGTCCAGGGTGGGTGGGGAAACCTTGTCTATGAGTAACAAAGGCGGCAACCAGGTCAATAGTTGAGGGCATCTGAATAGAAGTATGAGTAACAATGAAGACTATAGCCTGGGAGTAACCCTGTAGATAGCAAGGTCACTGGTGGGAGCATCTGAACATTTATTTAAAATGTTTTTATGTTGCCTTTCCACTTGATCAGGGTTTACATGGCGGCAAACATTTTTTAAAAAACTTTGGAGCAATTAAAAATACAGTTAAAATGGTAGAACAGGAGTCTAATGAAGAATGAGAATTATACTTTACGTAATATGTTGAACCGTCTATTTTACAATATGCAGATGAAGAACACAAAACTAATCAGGTAGGCTTAAAACGTAACTGAGTAATTAAAAAATAAAAGGTAGAAAATAGTAATAGACAATGGTAGATTTAAATTCAATTATATAAATGTTAAATAAATTTGTTGTGGTAAGAATAGATTTGTTTTGGCCTATTGCTAAAATATAAGATTGATGAGAAGATCATTATATATTATGACAAATGAATAATTGTTTGTAAGGCTCTCTTATACTGTAGATTCTTCAGTAACCATTAAGATCCTTTTCTGGTTTGTTTGTTTCTTATTTTGTTATGTGGTATAATTTTTTCCCTAAATTTTGTTCATGTTTCCTTTGCATGTTATAAATGTAGAAATGACAAAAAATATTATTAAAAATGCAATTAAAATGGCAAATAATTCATTTAAAACACATAAACAACACTAGCAGGAATGCCAGTACCTGTTACTGGGGGGGGGGGAATGCCGGAAGAAACCTGCTGGCGAAAGATGACACTAGAGCAGGGGTGGGCAATTATTTTTTCCATGGGGCCGCATAAGAAACAGAAAATATTGTGGAGGGCCGGGCCAAAAGGCAGGGGGCGAGGAGCTTTTGAAAGCCCCGCAGAAGCCGGCAGCCAAGGCAACCGGCTTCTGCGGGGCTTTCAAAGGCGCCTCGCTCCCCAGCACGGCAGGGGGGCCAGTCAGGGTCATCCGGCGGGCCGGATGTGGCCCGCGGGCCGTATAATGCCCAGGTCTGCACTAGAGGGAGGCAGACAGATTTTCCTGCGGAGGGAGTTCCAAAGTTTGGGTACCATGACTGAGAAGGCCTTTTCTAGCATTCCCACCCATCTAGCTTTAGGTAGCAAGAGCATCCAAAGCAGGGCTTCCAAGTCTGACAGGCATGAACAGGTAGGTTCATATAGAAGGAGGAAATATACTGGTCCTGTTCTGTACAGGGCTTGAAAGGTCAATTCCAGCACCTTTACTTGAGCCTGGAAATCAACTAGAAGCCAACACAGATGGAATAAGACTGTAGTGATATGGCCCCCGTGACCCACTCGGTTCAACACCCTGGCCATGGCATGTTGTGCCAACTGTAGCTTCAAGACAGTCAAAAAAAGTAGGTTTGAGTCACAAAATAAAATTACGTTACACATTTTAGCTGGCTAGAGGTTCCCGGGGAAACCACAAAACGAAGAGTTGGGATTTATACCCTGTCTTTCTCTCCTTTAAGGAGCCTCAAAGCGGTTTACAAACTCCTTCCCCTTCCTCTACCAGCAATGGTAGATGGTGCTGAGAGAGTTCGGAGGGAACTGTGACTCTGCCAAAATCACCCAGTAGGAATTAGCCGTGGGAAACAAATCTGGCTCACCAGATAAGAGTCCACCACTCATGTGGGGAATCAAACCTGGTTCTCCAGATTAAAGTCCACCACAACACCACGCTGGCTACACCTCAAGGATTGTGACCATTGGACAACCCGGTCTATGGCAGGTTTAAGCAGGGGCCAACCATGTGTGAACTAGACTACAGAAGTGGAAAGGGGAAGGAAACTCTTAGAGTTTGGTTCCGCACCTGAATCTGGGCACAGAGAAGCATTATACTTTTGAAAGGCATCGGTTATTGGATGTTTACTGGATATACCCAATATACGATGCTGGCGCAAGAGAAAGGCCTCAACCAAAGGGTATCAGACGGAGTTATGAAAAACACTTTGTCTTATTTGATGAATAAAAAGCTGGCCAGGGAAGATAATGCAGCCCTTCAGAGGAAGGCATGACACATTTTAAAATTAAAGCCAGGGTGACAAATTGACCCATAAACAGATGGAAACTATGTTTAACGCCACCCAACCTCCAAGCTGAGCTGGGCGAGTAAAAAAAGAGTCCCTTTGAAATGCAGGGTTATACCCATGGCAGCACTTATCTAAACCATCGTGTCATTTGTTAAAACCACTTCGGTGGACTCTCCCTGCCCTCTCCCCTGTTCATAGCAACGGGGCTGTTGAGTTACAATAGGATTCCTGGGGGATTAGGCAGAGCAGTCGTCCGAGTGTCCTCTCGGGTTCTGAAAGACCTTTGTCGTCCAAGCAAATGCCAGAATCAAGAGTCACCGGTTTCCCGAGCCTTCCTGCCACACAGCTGCACGCAGAACAGTGCTCCGTTCACAGGCTTGCCCATTTTCCGCACAGCTGGGACAGATGTTGCAAAATCGCAACACATGGAGCTTGTTGTATTTTTAGACCCCACACGTCTCTTATTAAAAGAACGGAACTGTCGAAAAGCTTGCAAAAATGGAACGGGGTCACACAGCTACTCCGAGCGGGCGAGAGAGAAAAGCAGATGGCCACCTCTGCTCGTCCGGCTGGGAGGGATCCGCTGAGCCAGAGAATGGTCTGGAAATGTATGACACAGGGCCTACAGATGAAACTGAGCAGTCCTACCTTCACAGAAACTTCTTGGTCGACCAGTGGGGACCCTACATAAGCCTCAGAGAAATTGTGGGGTATAAATAATCATTTAGGTATCTCTTTCTTGCCCTTTCTCCAAGGAGCTTGGAAACAATTTATTTAACTATTGAATCAAAAAAACATTTGTTAGTCATCTGCCTTCTTGTGAAGCTGAGGGCAGTATACGACATAGACAAAAATGTACAAAAAAACATAAAAATTTACAACCACAATTGAGGACTGTTAGTCAACTCATCCAAAGGTGGTCCTAAATAAAATGGTCTTCGTTTGGATTCATATCCCCCCTTTCTCTCCTGCAGGAGACTCAAAGGGGCTGACAATCTCCTTGCCCTTCCCCCCTCACAACAAACACCCTGTGAGGTGGGTGGGGCTGAGAGAGCTCCGAGAAGCTGTGACTAGCCCAAGGTCACCCAGCTGGCGTGTGTGGGAGTGCACAGGCTAATCTGAATTCCCCAGATAAGCCTCCACAGCTCAGGCGGCAGAGCTGGGAATCAAACCCGGTTCCTCCAGATTAGATACACGAGCTCTTAACTTCCTATGCCACTGCGGCTCCCTCCTGCCTCCTAAAGATCGAAAGCGAGGGGGCCAGCCACACTTCCCTAGGGAGGTTACTGCATAATTGCGGGGCTGCCACCGAAAAGACCCTCTCCTCTATACCCACAAAATAAGCTTCTTTGATTGGTGGGGCAGTCAGGAAGGCTGTGATCTGAATTCTTGGGCAAGAACATGAGGGACAGCATGGTCCTTCAGACACCCTGGCTCCAAGCCATGTAGGGTTCCTCCTATCTGAAAGACTTCCTTTCTGTCAAAAGGAGACATCGTATCTTCAACTTAGCGTAACTTTGACAGTTTAAGGAAGTAACAATTCCGCACACGAGGGAAGGCCAAAGAGGAATGACAGTTGCATATGCCAAGAGCCTAGAAAATTTGGCTCACCTGTAAGGTGCTTTTTCAAATGCCCAAAATACCATTTCAGATACCCAACATAACAACTTTTGACTCCGTTTGAAAACCTAGTCAAACACTTAAAGGGACTTAAGGCAACCTCTGAAACAGCTTATCAAAATGTTAGCAGCGAAAGGACCTTCAAAGCTTTCCCAGATAATATCTTCCATGGCTCCTGAGACACACTCTAGACCAGCAGTTCCCAGACTGTCAGGAGGCCTGTTATGTTGGGTTTTGCTTTTGCTGCTTTCAAATGCACAGGGGGGTGGAGGAATGGGTTAAATGCATTTTCTAACTGTCTTTCCACTGTTTCTGTAGGATGTTATGCAATCCCAGGTGGTGCCCAAGGTCACTGCCTGACCATCTCATGTTATCTCTCTTATGGTAACTTTTAGGCGCGCTTTCCCAGGCTGGGAGGTGCAAGTTGTTTTAACTATTGGGTTTCGCGCGGGCAATTCCCAGTTCTGGCTTTGACCAGGGAAGATCCAACACCATTAAAAACTACTGATCTTCAACAAGAGTCTGCGTGTGTTTTTGGGATTCTGACACAGACTTTAGCAAGCTGGGGAGGCCCATCTGAATCTACTGTTTTTCAAGAGCCCACAAGCCTTCTCTTCCTCCCTCACTGGGAGCTGCCACGGGAACTCCCTGGGAGAAGCTACACTGGGCTCCTCTGTCTGGGGACAGAGATCAACAGAGGAATTTCTCCAGTACTCAAAAGTACCCCAGAGAGCAATAAGAGAGCAACCGAGCAATGAGCATTCGCTCATAATTAAAATACAGAAAACGAAAAACAGGATATAGTTAATTTTGTCATCACCACTGAACTGAAGACAGAGACAGAAATTACTTCTAGGCTACTTTCGATCAGTGGTGTACTACTAATGGGGACATGGGGAATCCCGTGTCCCCGGGTGCATGCTGCCAAGCCCTGCCTCTCTGGCCTCCCTGCAGGCCAGCTTTTGCCCTCCCCAAGCCCTGGGGACAGCAGGAGCTAGCCTGCAGGGAGGCTGGGGGGCAGGGCTTGGTGGTGTGTGGCCCAGGAGCCGGCCTACTGCCACTGTGTCAGTCCAAGCCCCGCCCCATGAGCCCTGCCCACCATCTTCTCTGCTAACTCCCTGGCTTCCATAAGTGAGGGGGGGGGCAGGAAGGCAGTCATGCCCCCGTGCGCAGTTTAACCCCAGTACGGCACTGCTTCCAATCAACACTTTAGCCAACTGCTCTCCACATGGTGGTCAGGAAACCCTTCCCCCGGATTCCAAAACCTCCACTTACTTTTTGATCCGTTCTGCAAAAGAGGCGAGATCTTCCAAGAGGTTCTGAACTGTTATAACAATGTCCTGAACCATGTAAATCCTTTCTCTTATGCCCTTTTTTTCAGATTCCTAGAAAGATTGAACAAAAGGTAGGGGAGAAGTGGAGAAATACAAAAAAGAAAGAAAGAACCATATGAGTTCCTTATATCTGAAACCGTCCCGAATCCAAACACAAGGCTCATCAGAGTATGTTAAGAGCATTTGACATTGCAATGTTAAAAATCCAAACACCCGCTACAGGTCTGGATTCAGGCTGGAGGTCTTGAAAGGTTTCTCACACAACTATTCAAGACACATTTTCAAATACAACAGGTGCTAATCTTTTGGCACTGGTATGCCGTGGAATGTTCTTCATGTCATCAAAAGCCAAAGAAATGTAAGTACTGCAGGACAAGGGACAAGGATTTCAATGCCTCTGCCAGATCTTCAAAAAGTTGGGTTACCGAAAAAAAAGGTAGCCTCATTATTCCTCTTACTATAGAAGATGAGGAAAA
This sequence comes from Sphaerodactylus townsendi, assembly GCF_021028975.2. NCBI lineage: Eukaryota > Metazoa > Chordata > Lepidosauria > Squamata > Sphaerodactylidae > Sphaerodactylus > Sphaerodactylus townsendi. Next base: position 26,955,123 of record NC_059441.1, read on the forward strand.
CTACAACCATCTACCCTCCTTGGAAGGCATGAAATCAGTTGCAGAAGAACTAGATTGAAATACAGAAGCGCCTTAGAGACCAACAAGAACAAAAGAACTCGCAAGGCTGCATAGGGACACAGGGCTCTTATCTCAGTAAAGATGCTAATTTTCTGCCACAATTTCTCCCCTGCTTTAACCGAGGCAACTCATTTTGCATTGTCCCTCTGCATCCTGATTCTTCTCTGTGCATGGTAGCTCCCACCTTCAGACTGGGATAGAACATCTTACTACTATCTGTTCCTGCCTGTATCTGACGAAAGGAGCTATGATTCTCAAAATCTATGTTACCCTCCTAGGGAGGAGTCCGGCCGTTCCCCCCTTTTGGGGAGGCTTTTTAATCAATTGGGTTATGGGACGCCTGTTATTATTGTATTGATTGCTGTTTTAATGAATTTGAGTAAATGTAATAATTGTTGATGTGGTCACTTATTGTGATCTCTTGTTATAAATTGTATATGCGTTGACTTTGTTGTGCACCGCCCAGAGCCCCTTGGGGATGGGGCGGTATACAAATCTAAACAATAAATAAATAAATAAATAAATAACTTAATTAATTAATTAATTAATTTTAAACAGCTTATACCCCAAAAAAATCTTGTTGGTCCTTGTCCCACTAAGTCCCCTGAAGAGGATTGTGCTCAGTAAACTAACAATCTGCTGGTGAACTTTGGCCTAAAAGATGGCTGGCTGACCTCAATCTGGTTCAGGGCTTTTTCAGCTCCAACTTGGTGGAATGGCTTCCAGTAGAATTCCGGGTCACTTTCAAGGTGTTGGTATTAACCTTCAAGGCCCTTCGCGGCTTGGGACCCTCATACCTTCGTGACCGTCTCACCCCATATGTCCCAAGTAGGCCTCTGCAGTCGGCAGAGGCCAATTTACTGGTGGTCGCTGGCCCCTCCATCATGCAACTGGCCTCTACCCGGGCCAGGGCTTTCACGGCCCTGGCCCCTGCCTGGTGGAACGCCCTTCCACCAGACGTGCGGGCCCTGCGGGACCTTGGAGAATTCCGCAGGGCCTGTAAAACGGTTTTGTTCCACCGGGCTTTTGGTGAGGCCGGCCGCGGATGCCCCCATGCTACATGCCATTATACCATCAGCACCATCAGCACGTCCAATATAAAATCTGACCGACGCTGCTACCCCCGCCCGGCCTTGGGATCGGGCGCCACACACACTTTTATAATCTTGCTGTTATGTATATTGTATTGATGCTGCTAGTTTTATGAATTTTTGTATATTGTTTTAACTTGTTTTAATTTATTTTATTTGGTGTATGTTGTTTTGGCCATTGTATGTTTGGCCCAGTGTACACCGCCCAGAGCCCTTCAGGGGTGGGCGGTTTATAAATTTGATATATAAAAATAAATAAATAAATAAATAAATAAATAAATAAATAAATAAATAAATAAATAAATAAATAAATAAATAAATAAATAAATGAGACACGGGGCCCTGGGGGACCTGTTACAGATTCACGGGGCCTGTAAGACAGAGCTGTTTCACCAGGCATACACTTGAGGCAGCAACAATTTCCTATCCAAATGGCCTCCCTCCTTTTCCCCAGAGGGATTTTTCCATCCATGAAAACCAGAAGCTCACACATCACATTTTTAATTAATTAATTAATTTCATAAGACCATAGAATCATACAGTTGGAAGAGACCCCCAAGGGCCCCAAGGGCCATCAAGTCCAACCCCCTGCAATGCAGGAACACACAATCAGAGCATTCCTCGCATATGGCCATCAAGCCCCTCTTTAAAAACCTCCAAAGAAGGAGACTCCCCAACACTCCGAGATAGTGCCTTCCACCATTGAACACCCCTTACCATCAGGAAGTTCTTCCTGATGTTTAGGTCACCTTGAACCCATCACTCCTGGTCCTGGTTTCTGGAGCTGCAGAAAACAAACTTGCTCCCTCACCAACATGACATCCCTTCAGATATCTAAACGTGGCTATAGTGTCACTTCTTCAACTTCTCTTCACCAAACTAAACATCCCCAGCTCCCTAAGTCTCTCCTTGTAGGGCATGGATTCCAGACCTTTGACCATTTTGGTTCCCCTCCTCTGGACCCATTTTTTTGCATCTGTTTCCTGCCCTTCACCACAATAAAAAAAACATACAAAATCCAACCATGTTAAAATCACAATAAACCCCCATCTGAAAAGCCCTAAAACAATCTAAAATCCCATCCACCCACCCCAGACCAAAAGGGAGGGGTGTACGGACACCTCAGGGGATCCTCTTCTGAGTGAAGAGGATGGTCTTCACCAGGCGCCGCAACTCCTAGAGAGTAGGCACCTGGTGAGCCTCTGGACAAAGGGCATTTCACAGTTTACTGTACGCAGTTGCATAGCTACCATGGGGCAGGGAGGGGGGGGGGGGGGGTCGATTAAGAAAAGATTGATCAACCAAGGACGTTATATACCATTGCTACTTTTAAATTTCCTTTTCAAATCTCCCCCTGTCCCCCGAAAAAAGTATGGACATGGGAATAGTGAAAACGTTGGCTGGGATCCATAGAGGCACTTTAGACACACTTACTGGGGCTCTTTGACTTTCAAAGATTTGAATACCAGACCCCTAAGCCATATAGCAAGCTTTTTATGGATCTTCCTGATGAGTGGAAACTTTTTTTTACATCAGTGGAATTTGGAAATACCCTCTGACTGCATTTAATTTCTTTCCCTTGGCACAACATTGAAAATAGTACTTCGTCATATCTGCAGCATCATGCAGCATCATTTATTTATTTTATTTTGTTTATACCCCACCTTTTCTCCCTAATGGGAAACCCAAAGCAGTCTCCCTCTCCGTTGTATCCTCTTAGGTTTTAGGCTTGGTCAATACCCTAGAAATTTGGTAAAATTCGCATTTGGATTTATTTGGGCATAAAATTATCTGTATGCCCGAATAAGACAAATAACATATTTGGATATACCCGAATATTCGGATATACCTGAAAAATTCTGGTCCGTCTGATTTTTTTTTTTTGTATTTTTTGGTGGTTTTTTGCATTTGTGCTTTCAGGGGGCACACTTTTAAAGCTAGCTACACCAAAATTTCAGGATATCATCCAAAGGTTCTCCAGATGATACCAACCAGCAGTTTTGAGGGCATACAGAATTGCTGAACACAGATTCCATCCAGTTTTATTTATTTATTGTTTCAATTTCTATACCGCCCGATCCCCGAAGGGCTCCATCTGACCTAATGCTGCCTGTCCATTAATTAAGTTATTCATAACAAAATGTTGCCAACTACAAATGAACGTATAACCATGCCATAGAACCTACGACAAATAAACCATCATGGTTCAAAAGGATTTCAGTATCACTTTGAGGCTAGGGGGCCAAAATGTGAGCCCCAAGATCTCCTAGGAAGTGTAGCTCCCAGCAGGTTGCAGAAGAGAGGAACTAAGGGGCTTTTTCAGCCAGCTGCTCTTTGCCCCCCCCACGTGACCCCAATGGTGCACACCCAGGGTGGAGTGTCCCCCCCATCCCATTGGTGCTATGTGACTTGTTGGAGGTTCTATAAAAATAGAAAGGTTCCAACAACACTCCCTTTCTATCAGTTACATTCTCAACAGTCCAAGATTCTGTCATACTTGGATATCATCCCAAGAATCAGGACACAGAAGATGGATATGCAAATGAAGAGCAATCATTGGGGGGGGGGTTTAATGGGGGGTAATCTTTGCTGCTTTGCATACATGAAGAAGAGAATTGCAGCAAGAACTTTTGAGGCACTGAAGCATCAATTCAACATAGAACTCCAAAAAAAGGAGGGGGGGAATCACATAACGGTGGTCAGGAATTGTTTTGAGGGGGTGAGTTCAGGAATTCATTGTGGTAAAGAGGGGGACTGAAAACATTTTCCAAATGTTTTTGGTGATTTGAGCAGAAAGGACCACTGGGGGCCAATAACAAAATGGCCGCCACAAAATGGCTGCCACGGGAGGCGGAGCCAGCCACAATCTCCTTGCTACAGCTTAGCTTCAGTAACGCAGTGTAGATCCTTGAGCTGTGGTGGCAGCTGCTATCAAAACAATATTTATGTGTTTTAATGGTTTTGTGAATTTTAAACTATTTTTAAAATAAAATTTTAAACAGGTTTTACTGTTCCATGTTATAATTGTTTTTAGATTGCATTGGATTTTGATTCCTATGTTGTAACCCACCCTGAGAACTTCGAGTATAAGACAGGATAAAAATACATACATACAAACAAATAATAAATACATTTCTAAGAATTTGCACAGCCAACCAAATCTCCAACAGTCACTCAGAAGAGCCTTGCTGGCCCTCTAGGATCATACCAACATTTGACAGGAAGCAGAAAAGGTGTTGGTGGGTGGATACCATAGGTAGGGACTGCTGCTCATTACATACACTGCAGACATCAAGTCGTACTTACTCGTTCTTACTCAAACCCTTTAAAAACATATTGAATTATGTGCAAAGGCATTTACTCACCACAAATGCAAACAGGCTTCTGACCGGAGACTCCCACAGAAAGCAATTTCGGAGAAACTGAATCGTGTTCCATAAGGACATAGTGATTCTTTTCACACGTTCCACATTTCTTGCCAAGATCTGGACACAAGACGTAGGTGGGGGGGGGGGAGGAAGGAGTGATAAAATAAAATGAGACCAAAACTCACATCCCTAAGAAACAAGGCCATGGGGAGGGGCGGGGGGTGGTGTGCGTGCGTGCGTGCGTGCGTGCGTGTGTGTCTTTTCCATTTGGAATCTCTCAGCAGTTTGCCCTGATCTACCCACACCATTCCGGAGGACAAGAAGAGGACCAAGTTTAATAGAAGCATCGACTGATAAGGATTTCTATTTGGTCCAATCCTAGGTGGCAACGCAGAACCTCTTCTTGCTTATCTTTTTATGTCATCGCTTTTCTCTTGCACAGTGCATTTGGAAGGTGGTTACCACAGCTGTCAAGTACAGGAAGCTATAGTAAGTCACTAGATCTTTTGCTGTCCCATTTCCCCTCTCCCTATCTTCTGCTTAACAGTGAATTCTGATGTTTACATGGGGACAGGAGGGCGTTGATCCTCGGTAGGAGGAAGAGGAGTTTTTATATGTATCCTGCTTTTCTCAACTGCAAGAAGTCTCAGAAGTGGCTTACAAACTCCTTCCCTTCCTCTTCCAACAAAGGATAAAAGATGACACATAAAAAAGCCCATATATTAATTAGAAGTAATTTACTAATGAATAACCCAGTGCACAAATAACAGAGCAAAACAAAGTTTCCTGCTCTGAAACAAATGACAGTTTGAGGGGTGGGATCAGATAATCATCTAACCTCATTGACCTTTGAAAGACCAGATAAAAACTGTGGCTTGGTTGTGACCAACACAAGCTTGGCTTTCCCTCTCCACCCTTGTGCAGAGCAAAGACTGAAGACTTCCTGGTTTGAAATGAATCACAGATTTTCCAGAAATCCAGATCTCAGCGTTTTAACAAACTGCCACTTGTTTCGGGTCCATGAACCAGGATTCTAGATTCTTTCATAGTTTCCGTTTTTCTTCTATCGGCGAAGGACACGGAGGGGACCCACGAGCCCAAGGAAACACCAGACACATTCTTACCAAGTGCCAACCAGTCTGTTGATAACTGTGGTGTAGAGCCAGTGGGACTGAGGGAGGCGCAACGCCCTGGGCGCATGCCAGTGTGGGGGCATGGCCTGGGCATAGCGGGGGCATTCTGAGGTGTTCCGGGGGTGGGCAACGCTGCAGCAAGGGTGCAGGGCATGCATGTGTCCTGGGCACAGTTCCCCCTCGCTCTGCCCCTGGTCAACAATGTCAGAATGTAAACAAATCATTTCTTTCTCAGCTCGCTTTCCCACCCTTTATCAGCATTCAGGCTGAGCCACTCTACTCTATTTCATGAGAGCCACCCCTTGCATACAGAAAGGCAAGGCGTGCCATTCCTAGAGATCAGCATACCTTCTTTGAAAACTTGCGGTTGTCTTCCAGAAGCCGCCGCTCGCGTGGCAGAAAGGTTCTCAGACAGGCTTTTACCTAAAACAGAAAAGACAACACAGCACCCGATGTTAGCATCCACACTAAGAAAGTCGGCATTCAAAGTCCTAGCAAAGGCAGTTTCTGCATTCTGCGCTGACCAAACCCCCCTGGGACCGTTCGCACGAACGGTCCCAACAACTTCTTTCGAACACTGAGCGGTAGCGTGAACACCGTCGCCCGGCCGACCCCAGCGATGTCCCTGGCCCCTCCGGCTTTGCATCGCCGAGGCCTGGAGACACGCCCCCCCGGCCCTGCATGCCTGCTTTAGCATCCCAGGGCAGGCGTCTCAGACTTCGGCGACGCCGGAGAACTTCCGGAAGAATAAGGTAAGTAAAGGGTGGGAGTGGGGGGGAGGGCGCCTTGGAGCCGCTGCCGTTCGCACGGCAGCGGCTCCAAGCCGGTGTTTCCAGTAAACCTTGCTCCCCGAGCAAGGTTTGGAAACGCCGGCTTCACGCCGGTCGGGCGGCGCGAGGGCGGCGCGGCGGCACAGCAGCTGCACCCCCTGTGCAAATGGCTCCCTGGGGATGGCGTTTTTGCCGTCCCCAGGCCGCCATAAAACGCCCGTGCAGAAAGGGCCTAAGAGAAACAATGGTGTTCCACAACTGGTCACACCATTTGGCCCATGTGGAAGTGTGGCCCAGTAGTGGTGGGGAAGGGCAGCTCTATTCCCCTGCAGGGTTTTAAAAAGCTGAGAGGGGCCTTTCTGGATCAGCAAGACTGTATCAGAAAACTAAGCTTCACCAAACTGAAACCCCATTCTCATGGTCGCTTCTTAAAGCCAAATACTGTGTTAAGATCTGGTCACACAGGACTTCCATTCGGCATTCCCCCAATGACAGCCCCACCTACCTCACAAGGTGTCTGTTGTGGGGAGAGGGAGGGAAAGGAGTTTGTGAGACACCTGAGTCTCCTTACAGGACAGAAAGACGGGGTATAAATCCAGACTCTTATTATTATTATTATAATTGCCAGCTTCTAGGTGCTTGGTGGAGATCTCCCATCGTTACAACTGATCTCCACACAACAGAGATCAGGTCTCCTGGAGAAAATGGCGGTTTTGGAAGGTGGCATGGCTCACCATTGACGCCCCTCCTTTCCAGAGGTGGGATCCAGCAGGTTCTCACAGGTTCCCGAGAGTAGGTTACTAATTATTTGTGTGTGCTGAGAGGGGGTTACTAATGGGTGATTTTGCCATGTGATTTTTGCCTTAGTTACGCCCCTCCTCTCAGCAGTAGCGCGCAGAACTTGAAGCAGTCTAGCAGGAGGTGCACCAGCATGCGTGGCAGCCTGCGCCTGCGTGCATTCGTTTCCCACCCAAGGACCTGCGCAGCGGCTGCATCCTTACCACAGTCCCGCCCAGGAATGCCCCGCCCCCGGAATGCCCGGCCACGCCCCCATCGTGCCCCACCCAGCCCCATTGGCGCTACACCACAGTTTGAATCTCACCACCATGGGAACCTGTTACTTAAATTTTTGGATCCCACCACTGCTCCTTTCCCAAACCCCAGCCTCCTCAGACACCACCCTCAAAGTGTCCAGGTATTTTCCAATCCAGAATTGGAAACCCTGTCTTATTGTACTAAATATATTTTCTGGAATCCACCAGAATCCCAAACAGCCAGACTTTCCTGGAAGGGCACATGCCTTAAGTTAGAACTCAAATTGACTTCTCTGTGAAAGACACACAGCCACATCCAGGGATGGCGGTGTGTGTGTGTGTGTGAATCCACTTCTGGGAGTGGTGCAGGGCCATGCTGGTGGATTTGCCCTTCCCGGGGCACTTTCCCAGTAGGGGGGGGGGGCAAATTCACCAGCGGGTGCCTTCTACAGCAGTGGGATGCGGCGCTGAACGCCTCACAAGGATCCCTGCACATAGCGAGTGAATCACTAAATACTTTTAAAACTTGCAAGGGAAGAGAGATGAGAAAGTACAAGCCCTCAACCCTCTCAAGACTTACGGGATTAAATAAGACATCCAGCTCCAAATGGACCGTTCCTTTCGAAGGAAGCTCCAGGTCTTTATTCTTCAAAACGTAGCAGCTTGGCTGTCCATTTCTTATCTGAAATGGAACACGAAATGAAAACGCAGCTCAGTAAAAGACACCGTTTGCTTCCGTTTACACAGGTCGGATTTCTTAACAAATAGAACAACGCTCCACTAATAGGGATGGGTAACTTCATTTAACAAAGCGATTGTCTGAACTATTTTTTTAAAAAACCTTAAAAATTAAAAAGCGCCTACGGATGCCCAGTTGAAATCAATAGGATTTACTTCTGAGTAAGCATGCTCTTTTTACATTGAGGACACCAACCAGACATGAAGCTAGTCTTGGGTTGTTTGCTAAGCCCTCGCAACCAGTAGAAAACTGGGGAGGAGGAATTGTTATTATTGTTAGTGCAACATTTGAATTTACTATTTTGTTGCTACTATTCCACAGACCAACAGCAGGAGGCACGGGAAATCAAGAAGAAGAAGAAGAAGAGTTTGGATTTATATCCCCCTTTCCTCTCCTGCAGGAGACTCAAAGGGGCTTACAATCTCCTTGCCCTTCCCCCCTCACAACAAACACCCTGTGAGGTAGGTGGGGCTGAGAGAGCTCCGAGAAGCTGTGACTAGCCCAAGGTCACCCAGCTGGCATGTGTGGGAGTGTACAGGGTAATCTGAATTCCCCAGATAAGCCTCCACAGCTCAGGCGGCAGAGCTGGGAATCAAACCCGGTTCCTCCAGATTAGATACACGAGCTCTTAACCTCCTACACCATTGCTTGGTGGAGATCTCCCACCAAGGAGCAGACCTGGAACCCCAGAACAAGTCAGCCCTGAGTATTTAATGCTGTGTAGATCCAGACCTCAGAGACAACGTGGTGTAGTGGTTAAGGTGTTGGATTAGGATTTATGAAAACCAGCTTCAAATCCCCACTCCTGCCATGGTAGCTCGCTGAGTGCCCTCAGGCCAGACACACACTCCAAGCCCTGACCCTGAATAGAATTTGGACGGGAGAGCTCCCAGGAATATCAGGGAGTGTGATACGGAGGCCAGCAATGGATAACCAAGTCTGAACATCTCCTGCCTTGAAAATCCTATGGGGTGACATGATGGGGAAGGAAGGAAGGAAGGAAGGAAGGAAGGAAGGAAGGAAGGAAGGAAGGAAGGAAGGAAGGAAGGAAGGAAGGAAGGAAGGAAGGAAGGAAGGAAGGAAGGAAGGAAGAAGAAGAGGAAAGGAAGGAAGGAAAAGGAGAGGAAGGAAAGGAAGAGAGGAAGAAAGGGAGGAAGGAAGGAAGAAAGGAGAAAAAGGAAAAGGAAAAGGAAAAGGAAAAGGAAAAGGAAAGGAAAGGAAAAGGAAAGGAAAAGGAAAGGAAAGGAAAGGGAAAAGGAAGGAAAGGAAAAAGAAAGGAAGGAAGAGGATAGGAAAGGAAGGAAGGAAGGAAGGAAGGAAGGAAGGAAGGAAGGAAGGAAGGAAGGAAGGAAGGAAAAGAAAGAAAGAGGAAGGAAGGAAGGAAGGAAGGAGGGAGGGAGGGAAGGAAGGGAGAAAAGGAGAGAAAGGAGGAAAAGAGGAGAAAGGAGAGGAGAAAGGAGAAAAGGAGGAGAAGAAGGGAAAAGGAAGGGAAGGAGCAGGGGGAAAAGAAGAAAGGAAAGGATAGGAAAGGAAAGGAAGGAAGGAAGGAAGGAAGGAAGGAAGGAAGGAAGGAAGGAAGGAAGGAAGGAAGGAAGGAAGGAAGGAAGGAAGGAAGGAAGGAAGGAAGGAAGGAAGGAAGAAGCGTTTGGATTTATATCCCCCCTTTCTCTCCTGTAGGAGATTCAAAGGGGCTTACAAACTCCTTCCCCTTCCCTCCCTCACAACAAACACCCTGTGAAGTAGGTGAGGCTGAGAGAGCTCCGAAGAACTGTGACTAGCCTAAGCTCCCCAGATAAGCCGCCACAGCTCCAGAGGCAGAGCGGGGAATCAAACCCAGTTCCTCCAGATTAGAGGGCACCTGCTCTTAACCACTACGCCACTGCTGCTCCTAACTTTAGGTATGTATGACTTCCATCCAGAAAAGCTGCTCAGATGCCACAGAATGTGAAAGGACTGTACCACCTGACAGGTATAGTTTATCCTGCTATGTCTAAGCCTCCCACCAGCAAGTCCACCACCATTCCCAGCCATGGCTGGGGGTGGGGGGAGAGAAGAGGACAACAAATATAGAATAAAGGAATTCCTAGAGTGTCTCATAGCTATTTATCAATTCCTAGAGCGTCTCATAGCTATTTACAAGTTCCACCCAGAAGCGATTTGGCTACATTGCTAACACCAAAACCTCACGTCAATAATGCTCAGCCTTCCCTGCACCCTGGCTTAGTCGAAATATTTCAAATCATCTTGTTCTGTTTGGAAAATTGGCCTCAACCTGCATTGTGTGGAATTTGAGAGATATTAGTTAGCTAGAGCCCGAAATGACACGGTTATTGGCCGGGGGTGGGTAAAAACTTTAATTTCAAAAAGTCGCCAAGACTTATCCTGACACTTTAGTTGCTATTATGCATTGCACAAAACCTGACACACGACCAACAGCCAGCCGGCAAAATCTGCCCTGGAATCTAGACAGTCGACATAAAATCATTAGTGCCTGCTATTTATGGTGGTAAACAGCTCTTCCCTTGCCAAATAGAGAAGGTATTTGAGGGCGGAGGGAACCAAATATCTCATAAAGCAAAATTACAACCCCAAGTCATGTTAGAAATGGGCCAATTTCCCCCCACCCCCGGCCCCACTTTCCCCGATTGACTACATAAATAAAGTCGACATGGGATTTGAATAATCCTAATTTGGAAAATAAAAATATACAGAAGTGGGTTTTTTTTTTTTTTTTGGAAACGAGGACACAACTTCATTCCCTCAAACTGCTTTGAATACAGAATGTCAGATGTGCTTTTTAATTTGTCAGCTCACCCTTGTGCGGTTAAACGTCTATGCAAAAAGAGAGAGAGAGAGAGAGAGAGAGAGAGAGAGAGAGAGTCGTTTCCCAACTAATTTGCAGGCCATTTGGCTGCTGGCTAAGGTGTCCTTCGTTTTTTAAAAAAGTGACAGGGAAAAAAATGCACGTATTATACACGGTAGGCTAAGTATTGATTAAACATTTGGCTTTATCTTTCTTTCTTTAGGCAGAAAACCAGCTAATTCTGAACAGAAGCGACAATAAAAGCCGTCACCAAAAAGCTTCATTTGGGGGATGGAAACGTTCAGAGATTTAAAAGGCAACAGAGGAGATTTGAGGGCAGGAAATTGGAGTCGTATTTTTAAAAGCAGGATGAAATTGAGTACAACCTACAGGTGGGGAGAAATCAAGAGGTGGGGAAGACATTTGCTTCTGATGGTCACCCCATTTCTTCTGTACTAAAATGTTTCTGCACATGCAGAATCAGTGGCGTAGCACCAAGGGGACAGGGGGTGCGCAATTCACTGGGCGTCGGTGTGGGGGCATTCCAGGGGGCGCCGGTGTGGGGGAATTCCAGGGCATTCCGGGGGCGAGCAGGGGTGTAGCAGGGGCACATGGTGCATGCGTGCCCTGGGTGTAGTTCAGTTCCCCTCACTCCAGCCCTGTGCATAATAATGCACTTTCAATCCACTTTCACAATTGTTTGCAAGTGGATTTTGATATTCCGCACAGTAAAATACAGCTGCAAAGTACATTGAAAGTGGATTGAAAGTGCTTTATTCTGCATGTGCAGAAGGGGCCAGTGTGAGGGTTAGAATATTGGACTGAGACCAGCAAGACCCAGGTTCAAATCTCCACTTCCCATAAAACTCACTGGTTGAGGCCAGTCGCACACTCTCAGTCTAACCTACATCACAGGGTTGTTTTGGAAATAAAATGGAAAATGGGAAACAACCATATGTGCCACTAGGAGCCCACTGGGGAACATAGACATGTACTAAATAAGCAACAGCGTGTGTCAGAAATCTTCATTTTAGAGCTCTCTTCAATGGCCTTAAGGAAGAGAATAAATCTCAACTCAACTCTCCAATTTGTGATCATAATAACCAAGTTGTTCTAAAGCTCGCCAACGCGACAAGACTTTTAAACATATGAGACATTAAATCTTATCGGCATGGCAATTTCCAAGCTGGAGAAACCAGCCCGTCTGCATCTCTACGGGATGTCAACTCTTACCTAACCGCATGCCATTTTTCTCCAGGATTAATGGATCTATCAGCTCGGCAGAACAAAACACATCCCAGGAAAAAGGGATGCGCGGGAGTGCAGACGCTCCTTTGTCCAGCCAATGCTAAATGTATTAAGCAGCGACCTTACTGACTGCTTGAGGATTTTAACAAAATGGGAAGAGCTGGAGATTGATACAGTGCAGGATGCCAAAGAGACAGAGGCCGGCTCCCCTTGCTCGCGTCTCAAATGGCCTATGGATTTCTCCCCCACTCCTGCCATTAACTTCACGTCAGAAAGTTCCAGACGCAAGTCAGACTCGACACAAAACAGCGAAGATCCAATGCCGCTGTTTAATCTCCTGGAAACCAGGAGGAGGAGGAGGAGGAGGAGGAGGAGGAGGAGGAGGAGGAGGAGGAGGAGGAGGAAGAAGAAGAAGAAGAAGAAGAAGAAGAAGAAGAAGAAGAAACAGAAGAAGAAACAGAAGAAGAAACAGAAGAAGAAACAGAAGAAGAAACAGAAGCAGAAGAAGCAGAAGAAGAAGCAGAAGAAACAGAAGAAGCAGAAGCAGAAGCAGAAGCAGAAGCAGAAGCAGAAGCAGAAGAAGAAGAAGAAGAAGAAGAAGAAGAAGAAGAGTTGGATTTATATCCCCCTCTTTCTCTCCTGCAAGGAGACTCAAAGGGGCTTACAAACTCCTTTCCCTTCCCCCCTCACAACAAACACCCTGTGAGGTGGGTGGGGCTGAGAGAGCTCCGAAGAACTGTGACTAGCCCAAGGTCACCCTGTGTTGGAGTGCACAGCCTAATCTGAATTCCCCAGATGCCACAGCTCAAGCAGCAGAGCAGGGAATCCAACCCGGTTCCTCCAGATTAGAGTACGCCTGCTCTTAACCACCACACCACTGCTGCAATGGAAGTTGCACTGAATCCTCTTCCATTGTTGGCTATTTGGGGTACAGTGGGATGGACATTAGGGGCACCAACTCCAGGTTAAAAAATGCTTGGAGATTTGAGAGCAGAGGCTGGGGAAGCAGCGTTTCCAGAGGGGATGGACCACACGAAGCAGCCATTTTCTCCAGGGGAATCTGATCTCTGGAGGTTGGGGATCTCTGCAGTCTGGGAGATGCCAGATACCACCTGGAGGCCAGAAACCCCAGTGGAAACTGCTCCAAACCAGCGTAGTATGTGGTTAAAAACGGTACACTCTAATCTGGAAAACTGGGTTTGATCCCTCACTTTTCCTCATGACGCATGCTGGGTGACCCTGGGCCATTCACGGTTCTCTCAGAACTCTCTCAGTCTCTTTCAAAATATCCCGATAATAATAACAAAAAAAAATTTGATTCATGGAAACAAGACTTAAGCAAATTTCTGTGGGCTAATAAAAAGCCACGGATAAGATATACAGCATTAATTGAAACAAAAGAAAAAGGAGGTTGGACGTTGCCAGATATGAAGCTCTACCACGACTCTTGTGCACTTATGTGGATACAAGAATGGGTAAAGCTAGATAATAGACGCTTACTCACACTGGAAGGCCACGACAATTTAAAAGGATGGCATGGCTATCTATGGCCGAGCAATAAAAAACCAACTAAAACCTTTAATGATCATATAATAAGGTGGGCACTTATAACTATTTGGAACAAATATAAATACAAATTATATGAGAAACTCCCGGTGTGGGTATCAAGATTGGAAACCTTGCAAAACCATCAATGCAAAGCGGAAGCTATATGGCCCAAGTATAGAGAACTGATTAACTGGGATGACATCCAACCGAACCTAAAACTAAGGAGTGAAATTAAAATAGGGAAATCGGACTGCCATTGGTTCTCCTTTTTTCAACTGAGAGAGGAATTTGAAAATGACATTAAAGTATGGGGAATAGAAAGAAAAGAAAATGAGTTTGATAAGATAGTAGGAATATCAAAAAAGAAAATGATAAGCCGAATTTACCAGTTCTTATTGACACTAGAACTAGATCAAGAGAATGTGACAGAAACAATGATAAAATGGGCACAAGACCTGGGGAAAAATATTGAATATGATAATTGGGAGAAATCAAGAAAAATTCAATATCAATATACATTAAGCGCAGACTTGAAAGAAAATTATTTAAAGGTATACCATAGATGGTATATAACCCCAGTAATATTGAATAAGATGGACAAAAAACACCCAAAGCATTGCTGGAGATGTAAAAGAGAATTAGGAAGTTACTTTCACATGTGGTGGGCCTGCCCAATGACTAGGAAATATTGGGAAAAAACACACAAAGTAGTACAAAATATATTGGGGCATAAATTTAGACTGTTACCAGAGTCCTACTTATTAGGAATATTCCAGGATAATGTCCCACCAAAAAATATTAATTTATTTCTGTATATCTCTGCGGCGGCAAGGATACAGCTAGCGAAGAGCTGGAAGAACTGTAGAACCCCAAAATGCAAAGACTGGATCAACTCTCTAAGAGACTATAAAAACATTGACAAACTATCGGCTCGTCTGAAGGACATCCCTTTGAAGAAGTACAAATCAACATGGGAAACGTTTGAAGAATTTTGGAAAAAACGTAAAACCATTAAGTTTAAATAATGTGTTCTGATTCACTGTTAGAAATATAATGTACATATATAGATAAGGTTAAGATGAAAGTTGGATACTAAGGCTCTCATCGAGAGTTACATGTACTAGTATTAGGTTTAATGGTACGCTCTGAGAAGTATTACGAAAATGTCTATGACAAATAATAGATATTTCTATAGGGCTCAGAGATGGAGCCATATTAGATTATGATTTATGAAAATTTAAATATGAAATGAGACTTAAAGATACTTTAATCTATGACAATCTGACTAGAGATTAATTAGTAGGAAATACACAATTAAATAAGTTACAATAGAGATAGATTTAAAAACTGAGGACGTTAATGAAGTGTTCTCGCATAAAGTTTGCGGAAGCCAGGCTATTTCTGTTTTGAATTAAGAAACACAAAAGTGTAGAAATATAGTAATAGAACGTTATTCCCTAGGGTTTCGTATATTACACCCATGGTTCTATTACTTTTTTGTTGTTGTTGTCTGTTTGATTGCTTGTTAGGTTTACCTACTTTTAGTAGTAAAATGTGTGTTTTGTGTACTTGAAAGTCAATGACAAAGACATTGGAAACTGTAATGACTTTTATAATTTTTAATAAAATTTTAAAAAAAAAAGAACTCTCCAGTCCCACCTGCCTCACAAGGTGTCTGTTGTGGGGAGAGAAGGGAAAGGAGTTTATAAGCTGCTATGAGACTCCTTACAGGAGAGAAAGGCGGGGCATAAATCCAAACTCATCCTCTTCTTTCTTTGCACAAAGGAAAGCTGGCTTGACCTTGCAGGAGCGATACTGTCGGAAGAGAAGAGTGTTGAGGGACAGGTGACCTTCTTGAAAAACCCCACTCAAGGCAGCCTGGATCTTCAGTATTTACAAAAATGCCTACTAAAATACACAACACCTTCTACCCTAAAATACACAGCCCTAAAATACACAGGTGGCCTATAGCATGAAACATTGGCCCCTAACACACAACAAATGTGAGATCTAAATCCATCTTCGCAGGCACTGAGCACCACATGAGAAATCACAGAATCATAGAGTTGGAAGAGACCCCAAGGGCCATCAAGTCCAACCCCCTGCCATGCAGGAACATACAATCAAAGCACTCCCGACATATGTTCATTCAACCTCTGTTTAAAAACCTCCAAAGTAGGAGACTCCACCACTCTCCGAGGCAGTGAATTCAGAGGTGGGATCCAGCAGGTTCTCACCAGTTCCTGAGAGTGGGTTACTAATTATTTGTGTGTGCCGAGAGGGGTTTACTAATTGGGTCTGCTTTTCCGTTAGAAATTCCATTAGGTCCAAAAATCATAAAGTCCTGCTGTTTCCTATGTGGCTGGTTAGTGAAGGTAGAAAACGGGATCATTCTCCCTGTTGGGCTGTTTTAAAAACATGTTTTAGAAATATGGTAAAGTTCCTTGTTTAAGGAAAGTCTCCTTCTTTTGATTGCTAGAAACAAAATTAAGTATTTGAAAGTATTAAGTATTTGACAGGCAGCCAATTAGAGGAGAAGTAGTTGTTTCTGTTGGCAGTAGACAATAGGACTTGCTGTAATGAGTTTAAATTATGGACAGAAAGATACCAGCTGGAAATTAGGAACTTTTTTTTACAGTAAGAGTTTTTTACAGTAACAGAGAAATTATTAATGCCCTGCCCCCGGAATGCCCGGCCACGCCCCCTCGTGCCCCACCCAGCCCCATTGGCGCTACGCCACTGTTTGAATCCCACCACCATGGGAACCTGTTACTAAAATTTTTGGATCCCACCACTGGGTGAATTCAACTGTCGAACAGCCCTGACAGTCAGGAAGTTCTTCATAATGTTTAGGTGGAATCTCTTTTCCTGCACCTTGAATCCATTACTCCTGGTCCTAGTCTCTGAGGCAGCAGAAAACAAGTTTGCTCCCTCTATGAGATGACATCCCTTCAAATATTTAAACAAGATGGGACATATCGTGTCCCATCTTAACCTTCGCTTCTCGAGACTAAAATATTCCATTGGTGTGTAAAGAAAACACACACATAGTATGTGCATTCACTATAATGTGCAAACAGGGCCAAACCAATATCTGATACCTGTTGAAGTGGTGAAGCCAGATGTTGGGGGGGGGGGCAGGTCCCCCTTGGCCACCAGCAGGAGATGGGAAGAGGGTTGGGTTGCCAGATGCCAGTTAGAAATTCGAGGGGAATTGGGGATGGAACCTCACTGGGATAGGATGGTCAGGTCTGGGTTGGGAAACAGAGGAACACTTTGAGGATGGAGGCCAGATATGATAGGGATTTTAGAGGGGGTCCCACCTGCAATCCGGCACCCCCACTTCGAACATGCAACAATATGCGTTCGACCAAATGTATAGAGAGTTTCAACGGATGCTAGAGGAAGCTAATAGAACCTGTTCCCCGATCTCTCTGGGAATACCTGTGGATAGATTAATTGTAGCCCGGTGCCTTTATCTCCTGGTTGAGGCCCGGTGGCGTAGAGCAATCACCTTAGCTAGGTGTAACGCCCTGCCTTCTTCCTTTAGCCTTGGAATCCCACATAAAGAAAGGCAATGCCCGTGTGGCATGGGTTCTGCGGAAACAGTATCTCCTATGCTGTTGGACTGTCCTTTTTATGAGATAGGTAGGAAGAAGCACATAATCCCCTTCCTGCATGGAAGCGAAGGCATCACAGATAAACAGAAGGTTATATATCTTTTAAACAGCCACAACTACGAGCTGTTGGAAGCGGTGGCTAAATTTTAAAATGGTGCTATTTTAACTCGTCAGGAGTTGTAAAGGCTCTTATTATCTTGCAATGTTAATCTTAAACTATTTATATGCCATTAAAGGTATCCGAAATCGAAAAGAAGTGAGTGTCTTTAGTATTTAACTGTCAACGGTTCAAGACATGAAAGAAAAAAAGTTAGGAGCCTTCTACATGGGAGCATACACATTAAAGGAACAAATGCAAATGTATATGTAACACCGAAAAGGAGCCCAACTATTTTATTGGAGATGAATGAAAAGCTCTGGACCGCTGCGTGCCGGGAGGGGGGGGGGGGCGGGCACTAAACTGGGGGCCGGATCCAGCACTGCAGACCCGAAATTTGCTTTGCCCTGGGATAAGAATCACTCCTGAAGTGCCTTGCCCCAAGATACGAATCAGTGTTCAAGTGCCGAGAAGCCAAACAGAACGGAGCTGAGATTACAGCTCATGGACATACCTCTCTCTCTCCTCTCTCTCATACACATACACACACACCTGCCCCCCCCCCCCCGCTTGCCTCCTCTGCCTGCCTCATTACAGGAATCCTGAGGGACTCTTGACAAATGTCTATAAAATCAAGAGAAAAAGAAATCAAGGACCTAACATCTTCTGACTGTCAGCCCACACAGACGGCTGCCTCTCGCACAGTCCATTTGGCAGGCTCCGGCTCTCCGGGAGACCAGCTGCTCACGCCGCTCCCGTCCAGTAACATCAGGGATACGAGCACTCGGGGAGGAATTAACGGAGTCATCAAAAATTGAATAAAAGATGTTAAGGAGCCGTTCCTCCCCCTGTAAACATCAAATGGTTCGCCGGCACGAAGCGGGCTTGGAGGACTGTTTTTGGAAAAAACGGAACGGCCGTCAAACCACCACAGAATCTAGAAAGGGGACCAAAGTGAATCAAAACGTCTCGGATATCACGGGGAAGCGATCAACAGGCAAGAGAGACGTCCTCAAAAGACCGGACAACTTAAAGTATGCCGTGCTGGTGGCCAGGGGTGGAACAAGAGACTACGGCACCCAGGGCGTGCACGCACCCTGAGCCCCTGCCGCAGCGCCGCCTGCCACTGCCCCACCCCGGAATGCCCCAGCCATGACTCCACACTGGGGTATGCCCAGAGTTTTGCGCACCTCTGCCCCATGGGCACTACGCCACTGCTGGTAGCTAAAACAGGAGCAGGAGCATGGAAAATAAGAGCCTGGAGGGTAGTCTTCCCTTGCGCTTGATCCGGAGACTAAAGCTGGTCCAACATGCGGCGGTACGCTTACTTACAGGCAGCGCCATTTACGATCATATTCAGCCTGTGTTGCGCCAGCTGCATTGGCTCCCGGTTGAGTTCCGGATCATTTTCAAGGTGTTGGTGTTGACCTTTAAGGCCTTACGCGGCCTGGGACCCTCGTATCTTCGAGACCGCATCACCCCATATGTCCCTGCACGGCCTCTCCGCTCGGCGGAGGCCAATTTATTAGTGGTCCCTGGCCCCTCAATGATGCGGCTGGGCTCCACGCGGGCCAGGGCCTTTACGGCTCTGGCCCCAGCCTGGTGGAACACCCTTCCTCCGGTTGTTCGGGCCCTGCGGGACCTTGGCGAGTTCCGCAGGGCCTGTAAAACGGAGTTGTTCCGCCGGGCCTTTGGAGGGACCAGCCGCTGAAACGGTGCCCCCCAGTTGGCCTTTCCACCTAGGCCACCATCTAATATGACTCGCCACTCTCCTCCCCCCCCCTTTCTCTTGGGGAGAATTTTAAAGTAGGGTTGGTCGGACGCCCTATTGTTATTATTATTACTGTTTGTACCGCTGTTTTAAAGGTTTTAGTAACTTATTTTATCTACGCTTTGTTGTACACCGCCCAGAGCCCCTTGGGGATGGGGCGGAATGCGGAAACACATCTGGATCACCAGATAAGCCTCTGCCACTCAAATGGAGTAGTGGGGAATCAAACCCGGTTCTCCAGATTAGAATCCATGCTGGCTCTCAGTGAACAAATGAATAAAAAGGTCAGATCTGGTAGGAAGACCGCAAAGAAAAAGGAATATCTCCCCACCCCCCAAAAAACCCCCTTGTTTTTGCCATCAATTTGACAGGATGGCTTCCAAGAGTGCTTTTCCATGATAGGAACTGAAATGCGTTTAATGCTCATTCCACAAAGTGCTTAAACTGACATCTCCAACAAGAAAGAGAAAGGCTCTAATAAAATGACATTTGAGATTATCATCGGTCTTGCTTCTCTATAAAAATTAAATAACTGCTCAAACCTTCTGTTAGTAAGACAATTAAAAATCGACATAATTGTAAACTGGATGATAAAGCACGAATCCACTGCCAGGGTTAGCGGTTAAATGGTGGCGACCGGCATTTCCTCATTTTCAGTGCTGCCTCTCACTGCTTTCTCTCAAGAAGCAGGAAGAAAATGATGATAGAGGGGAACATCACAATGTCACTTTTGTTGAAAATCTGGAGGTAACACCACAGCAGGGGCAGGGTGAGGGGGAACTGCGACTGGGGCAGGTATGCCCTGCGCCCCTGCCACGCCCCTGCCATGCCTCGGAACGACCCTGCCCATGCATCAGCCTGCACCTGGGGCAAGATGCCCCACTTTACCCCCTGTGCGCTACGCCACTGCACCACAGCCACCCTGTGACACTTTAGACCAGGGGTCGGGAACCTGCGGCTCACGAGCCGCATGCGGCTCTTCCACCGCTATTTTGCGGCTCCATGAGCCGAGCCGCTGGGCCCATCTTCACCCGCCCTGCAAGCAGCAGGGCGGGTGCATCCCTTGCCCGCGGCCGGCCAGGCCGCGCCGCGGGCTTTGCCTCCTGCCTGCCTCGCTGGTTGCGAGGCAGGTGCTTTCCCGGCGGCCAGCCAAGCCGAGCCGCCGGACCCGTCTTTGCCCACCCTGCAAGCAGCAGGGCGGGCGCATCCGTCGCCCGCGGCCAGCTAGGCTGCGCAGCGGGCCCAGCCTCCTGCCCACCTCGCTGGTTGCGAGGCGGGTGCTCTTCCGGCGGCCGGCCAGGCCGAGGCTCCGGGCCCATCTTTGCCTGCCCTGCAGGCGCGGGGGAGGGGGGGCGCGAGCGAGCAAGTGGGCAGGGGAGCGGAGGGGGGGTGTGCGAGTGGGTGGGGGGTGAGCGGGGGAGGGTGAGCCAAATGGCTCTTTGAGGGGAAAAGGTTCCCGACCCCTGCTTTAGACATTCTCCAAATCTCTGTAGCAAAGACTACACAGATTTGGGGGATTCCTAGAAAGTGGAAAGGTGGCTGTGATATCACTTCCAGGTTTCCCCAGAAGTGACATCACAATGCACCTTACATGTTTTTTTTCAAGGGTTCCACGCTCGACAAAGTTAATGCTATTTGCAGGAGCCAGGTTGGCAATCCTAACCTGGGCGCTTGTTCAACCTACCCTTTGTGGTTGAGCAGGTTTTACTTGCAAGGCACTAGAAAAAACTTGCAAAACTCATTTCTGAAAAGCTATCACAGGCGGTGTGAGCACACAGGGGGAATCATGGCCCCATTATCCCACCTTTCCGTATGAGCTTCTGTCAGTCTCCATTCCCTACTTCAGATACCGTGTTTCCCCGAATATAAGACAGTGTCTTATATTAAATTTTGCTCCCAAAGATGCACTATGTCTTATTTTCAGGGGATGTCTTATTTTTCTGTGTTCTGTTCGTCGGGGCAGGCTTCCAAACAAAAACTTTGCTATGTCTTACTTTTGGGGGATGCCTTATATTTTGCACTTCAGCAAAACCTCTACTATGTCTTATTTTTTGGGGATGTCTTATATTCGGGGAAACAGGGTATGTGACGGTGAACTGTGATTTACAAATGCTCATATGGAAATAAATGTTCAATTTTTAAGATGTCTCTGAACTTTTGCTTTATTTTGCCCCAACAAAAACAGGCCACCCCTTTACAATCAAACTAAACTGCTATTTTTAATCCAGAAAGATATGCCAAAGAATGAATGAACCAGGCTGAGAAGAAAGCAAAAGCAGATTATAAAAAATACTAGTTTCCTACAGCAAAAGCAAAGCAGAGGTGAACCAAAAATACATGCAGGGGGGTTTAATGTCTCCATCAGAGTGTTTGACTGAAAGACACCCCTGTGTTAGGTCTTCAACCTTAAGCCAATAAATAGACTCTGTATAGTTGGTTAGAAGCGTTTATTGAGAAGCATCAGAGCACCAATGCTTGGCAAAGCCAATTCTGGCAAACCGGGCTTTTGCCACCCCCTTTATCCCCGGCAAGTACCCCCTCCTGAATTCCCAAGAAATTATGAAAAACAGTCTTTGGAGCAAAGGTATCCCAAGGGCAGCAGCAGATAGTCAGAGAAAGCCACCTGGCTTCCTGCCCCATGAGATAACGGATACAACTGTCATGGGATCAGGGTGTCAGGGGAAAGCCTAGTTATCTACAAAGCATGTGAAGCCATAAAGTAAAGATCAAAGAAAGAATGCTCCAGTTGGCAGTGGTAACATATAGCAGGCTGGTTACATATATCTTTTTGCAGCATTTGGTTGGTAGTGTTTAAGCAGTTACAACGAGGTAGGAATGCAACTCAATCACCTAGATACAATCCCCCTGACGCTCTCCGCCTTGGTAAGGAGAGCTATAAATACTGTCCGAAACACATCTATCACATAGCTCACATAGGATTGTTTTTCTTTCTGCCTGGGTTGCTCAGGACAACCCAAGAAAAGCATCTCCCATTGAAACCATCAAGGCAGGAATGATATACGGAGCAAAGATAAACTTACAGACAGCAGCGGAATGGCAACTTTTCCAAGGAAGTCGGGCGGCTTGTCTCCATCTTCATCAAACACAGTCACTTCGAGAATGTCGTGGATGTCTTTAACAGGGCTGTGGAAAGAGATTTACAGAGAGAAAAGGGTGAGGAATCTGCCCAGTCTATCCTATAAAAAAGAGAGAGAATCAAGAACAGCTTTTAGGGAATTGATCTATTATCTGGCAGGATTAAAACTCACGTTCCATGATATTCCTTCAAGATTGCAAATCAATGTTTGCCGTGCTTCTGTGCTATGCAGCTTCACAATGTGGAAGGAAACATCTTGTGAGGAGAACTGTGCATATGGCGTGAAAGTGTTAAGAATAAGGTAGGCAGGGGAGCCAAACAAAATGTAAAACCTGGGCTTGGGTGTGTATGCCACATTTCAATAAGGGGTTGGGTACATAGATGCAGCATTGGATAAAGTCTCAGCTTTGAAGACTTTAGTGGTTAGTGGGATGGGGCAGAATCTGAGAGCCCCAGATTCAAATCTCCATGCTGCTATAGAAACTTGCCAGGTGACCCTGGGCTATTTATTATTATTAATATTATTATTGTTATTTATTCGACTTCTTAACCGTTCTACCCCCGAAGGGCTCAGAGCGGTGTACATGTAAACAAAAGAATAAAAACAATAAAACCAGTGCACAAAGACAATTGAAAAATCATTAAAATCCATGGAATCAATTAATTAAAATAGCAGCAGTAAAACCCACCTACCACTTGGTAAGTGGCGCCCGTTCCTAACCCTGGGAGGGGACTAGCAGATGGTACATGGGCATCGAGAAGGGGCAGTGAAGAAGAAGAAGAAGAAGAAGAAGAAGAAGAAGAAGAAGAAGAAGAAGAAGAAGAAGAAGAAGAAGAAGAAGAAGAAGAAGAAGAAGAAGAAGAAGAAGAAGAAGAAGAGGAAGAGGAAGAGGAAGAGGAAGAGGAAGAGGAAGAGGAAGAGGAGGAAGAGGAAGAGGAGGAAGAGGAAGAGGAAGAGGAAGAGGAAGAGGAGGAAGAGGAAGAGGAGGAAGAGGAAGAGGAAGAGGAAGAGGACGAGGAGGAGTTTGGATTTATATCCCCCCTTTCTCTCCTGCAGGAGACTCAAAGGGGCTTACAATCTCCTTGCCCTTCCCCCCTCACAACAAACACCCTGTGAGGTAGGTGGGTTTACTCACTCTCCATCTAACCTACCTCACACCGTGGTTGTTAGCACAAAATGGGGAACAGGAGAATGATGTAAGCTGCTATGGGCTCACACGAGGGAGGAAGGCTATTAGCACATTATGTAAATCTTACTATATAATTGAGAAGCATGTTCCTGACAACAAACCAGAAAAAGCGAAGGCTGCTGGGAAGGGTAGTGCTCAGCCATCCAGGAGGGCCCAGATTCCAGCTCCTCCTGGAGGGGCAAGGACTACACTATAGGAAGCCACACTCCCCTCTTCGCCCCCATGGTGTGATTCTCCCTACCAGGACTAGGTCCCTGGGGTGACCTTTGAAGAACTTCCTGCCTGGGAAGACGGGACAAACTCCGTCAAGCTGCAGCTGAGACAGAAGAGTGCATTTGCAAAATTAGGGGAGCCTGTCTGTGTGTTTTTGTTGGGGGGGGGGGGCGAGGGGATCTTTAAGTAAGCTTTTCCCCCCATTGAATAATTAGGCTAGGTTTTCGTTATCTGAGGTAAATTGCAGGGCCAAGCAGGGAGCAATGGCAGGTGGGGTAGGCTTCTTCGGTGGGCACGGTTAACCCACTAGCAATTTTCTAGAGTCTGTTGCATTTGTTCGCACAATGGGCTTTACTGCTAATAAGTAAATAAATTCTAAGGTGAAATCACGGCTGAACATTTCTATCATCCAGATGAGCCGATATCATTTAGGCATGGCTCTTTCTGACCTTGGTTTTAAGGTTTTAAGGTTTTAAGGTTTTAAGGAGCAGCAGTGGCGTAGGAGGTTAAGAGCTCGTGTATCTAATCTGGAGGAACCGGGTTTGATTCCCAGCTCTGCCGCCTGAGCTGTGGAAGCTTATCTGGGGAATTCAGATTAGCCTGTACACTCCCACACATGCCAGCTGGGTGACCTTGGGCTAGTCACAGCTCTTCTGAGCTCTCTCAGCCCCACCCACCTCACAGGGTGTTTGTTGTGAGGGGGGAAGGGCAAGGAGATTGTCAGCCCCTTTGAGTCTCCTGCAGGAGAGAAAGGGGGGATATAAATCCAAACTCTTCTTCTTCTTCTTCTTCTTCTTCTTCTTCTTCTTCTTCTTCTTCTTCTTCTTCTTCTTCTTCTTCTTCTTCTAATGGTGCTTCTTGTGTTAGTATGTCAGATTTCTAATTGACTTTTGTTTTTTATTATAAGCTGCTTTGAGGAAAAAAGAAAAGCGGCATAGGAACAGAAGAAGTAAACAAACGTCTAGTTTCTAAAACAGGCTCAGACCTACCCTTTTCAAAGCCTATTAAGTCTTTGGCCCATTTCCCACAAAAGTGTCTTGATTTCTAAAAACTCAAGAGCAGCCCCATTTCCAATTGCAAATCCACTTACAACGTGAAGACCTGGTTCCACTCGGGATTGAGGTTCTTGTAAACGGTGTAGCTCTGTAGCCGCCCGTTCCCTAGTTCGAGCACACAGAAGGGATCACTTTTTCCTGGAAAAGGAAAGCAGCTCTTTTTAAAGTACATAATCCGGGGGGGGGGGGGGAATAATGCAGCGTTTCAGGAAAATGCCAGATGGCGCTTTCTCGTTTCAACCCTTTTTCCCCCGGTCTCTGGAGAAATGTGTTCTTGCTTGATTTGCGGTGGCTACGTTCCGGGGAAGCTTTCGACTAAGTCCTGCCCAGCTGACGGAGGTTGTGTGTGAGGGCAAGTGGAAAATGGGTTTGCTGCAGGGAAATAAGTGGACTGCTTCAAAACTGGGGATCCTGCAGCATGCAATTTGTGCCGGCGCTTGCTTCTCCGGGAGGCTACGCCTGTTTCTAAAAGGAGCAGCCGAACTGAGGCTCGGAATATTAGCTGCGAGGGGAGACGGTTCAGAAGGTAAACTTGCTGGCGTTCTTCTCCCACCTCCCAAATATTGAGAATCATTGCTAAGCTAACCACATTAATTTTTGCAGTATATACCCTGTTTCCCTGAATATAAGACATCCCCTAAAAATAAGACATAGTAGAGGTTTTGCTGAAGTGCGAAATATAAGGCATCCCCCGAAAGTAAGACATAGCAAAGTTTTTGTTTGGAAGCATGCCCGACGAACAGAACACAGAAAAATAAGACATCCCTTGAAAATAAGACATAGCACATCTTTGGGAGCAAAAATTAATATAAGACACTGTCTTATATTCGGGGAAACACGGTAGTAACAGCAGCCAAAGGGTGTCAAAACTGGCCTTGGGTTTTCTTTGCAAGTCACGGTGATCTTATTTGTCATCCCTCAGACATGGTGATCACTGACGGGTCAGTTTTAAGCCAGAGAGTTCTGAAGGCATCGGCCGCTCATTTCCTTCAGCTAGGATGCCGCCGGAAGCGGGTTAGCTCCCGCTTTCCCACATAATTGTATTTCACACCTACACAAGCCTTTATTGGCACCAAAAGTACAATCCAATAATTAAAAGGAGTCACAGCTGTTTAACATTAAAAAGCAACACAAAACATAGAAGAAACAGTATTATTAAAAATACACAGGTTATGATTTTATAGTACCTAAAATTGATACTTCTTCCTAACAAGGCAAAGGTTTATGGCAGTGATGGCAAACCTTTTCGAGACCAAGTGCCCAAACTACAACCCAAAACCCACTTATTTATCGCAAAGTGCCAACACGGCAATTTAACCTGAATACTGAGGTTTTAGTATAGAAAAAATGGTTGGCGCGGAGGCATGTGTTACTCGGGAGTAAGCTTGGTGGGGGAAGGTGGCTTTGCTTTGAAGCAACCATGCAACTCTTCGAACGGGAGAATCATGACCCTAGGAGGGTTTACTCAGAAGCAAGCCACATTGCCAGCAACCGAGCTTACTCCCAGATAAAGAATCACGCTTTAGTTCTTTGCATGAAAATCAGTGGGGTTTAACAGCGCTTAACAGGGTTACCGACACTGCTTCCCCAAAACTAGGTCTTAGGTTTAATGCTAATAATCGAGCCCAGCAACCCAGGCCAGCCTAGATGTGTGGGGGGGGGGGGGGCACTCTGTTTGCGCGTGCCTGCAGAGAGGCCTCTGAGTGCCACCTCTGGCACCCATGCCATAGGTTCGCCATCACTGGTGAATGTACGAAACTGGCTACCCTCTCACAGAGACCTGCAGAAGCACTATTTAATGAGAAGGACGTCAAAGTAGCAACAGAAGAGTCGGTTCTTGAATAGGGGTAGTGAACTTGGCCCGAATCTCAGCATAGAATGAGCAGAAAAAATAAAATGTGTTGTTCTGTTTCAAGAGTTCCCGAATCACAAGCACAGACTCTTTCTGCATATGGTACTCCCAGAGAGTAGGGCAGAGGGCATAGCGTTAAAGCAAGCGAGAGTGTAAGCTCTGCGCTGCTCAGATTTTGTAAGAGGGAAAGATATTCAGCTATACGGCCTGGTGTGCTTCGGATTCTCAGACCCAATGGGGAGCATGTCTCAGAAACAGCACAAATAAGGTTTTGAGCATCTATTTCCAAAAGACTGTGTGTTATGCTTGTATGAGCATCAGAAGAAGAACAGGAATGGAAGGACTCAATAGATTGGACATAATTGTATTGTTCAATATACTACTCTGGTTTCTATGATCTGCAACCTTTCCCAAACCTGATTTGCTGTGGTGTTTCAAGAAAGACATCAAGAAAGACATTTTACACAACCTTTGTTGTTTAATCTGTATTTATTGTTTTAATTGCTGCTGAATTTCAATGAGTTAGATTTTATGTTATATTGA
The DNA here is from genome assembly GCF_021028975.2 of Sphaerodactylus townsendi. NCBI lineage: Eukaryota > Metazoa > Chordata > Lepidosauria > Squamata > Sphaerodactylidae > Sphaerodactylus > Sphaerodactylus townsendi. Next base: position 26,982,355 of record NC_059441.1, read on the forward strand.
TTTACTGTTCTGGAAACAGTCATGTTGTGAGCCGCCTCAAGCCCTTCGGGGATGAGGCAGCCTATAAATTTAATCAATCAATCAATCAATCAATCAATCAATCAATCAATCAATCAATCAATCAATCAATCAATCAATCAATCAATCAATCAGGACTGCCGGGAAGACTGCTGTGTGGACAGGAAACTCCGGATTTTCTCCATCCTACTGACACTGGTGTTATTTCACCTGTTCTAGCCCCATGACAGCTATTCCCTCTCCCACAACATCACAGGGTGGCTTTTTGGACGGTTTTCTTTTCCTCAGTGTTAACTGGCATATCAATATGCCAATATAATGGTATCAATTATATGGTACAATATTAATAACGGGTAATATTCGAATTACTTTTTTTAAAAAACCCTCTCAGTAATATCCCCCATTAGGGAAAAGCTGGCATGGGTATAGCCTGGTCCCAGAAGCTAAGCAGCAGTGGTGGGGCTGCCATGGGGAGATCCGGGGACAAACACTCCGGGCACCCTCATGGGAGTCACATGGGGGGAATCGCCCCCACAGTTCCGGGAAGGAAAAGGGGCATGACTGAGTCTTGACATGACATGGGCACCGCCCGGGCCAAGGCCTGCCCGGGCGGCATGCACACGTCACACCGAGGCCCAGCCACGCCCCTCCTCCTTCCCAGAAGTAGCTGGGCCTTGCCCCCCCCCCCCGCCCCGCATGGCACAAAGTCTCCTGGGAAGTGTAGTTCCCAACAGGCTACTTTTTCAGCCGGTTGCTTTTTTGCAGCTGCCTGAACTCAGGTAAGTGGGGGGGGGGTGGCAGATGGGGGGGCGGGGTGTCACAGGGGGACTGCAGGGGGCGGGGCCTGGGCACCATTTTGTCCCAGGTACCATTTCCCCCACACACACCATTGCTAAGCAGGGTCTATACTTGGAAGGGAGGCCACTTGGGAAGAGAGGGAGGAAATGGCAAATGAATCCCACCCAGACACATATTCATGCGACTGCAAACCATTTATAGCTGAAGCAGCTACAGTTGGACCATCCAAATGGTCTCACTCTTTTCCTCCCACTAAACGTCAACATTGGAGGGGTTATTTTAATAGAAATTGGTTTCCTTTGCCGCCTGTGTTTTAATTGTTGCCTTCACGGCTATGTCGATTGTATTTTAAATGTTGGGGGAGGGGTGGCCTATAAATACAATAAAAACAAACAAATTAATACGTGCAGAGGCAAGTGACCTTCACCTAGACACACCCTTTGTGGTGGACAAAACGTATACCCCACCATGCAATCACTTTGCAGAGAGGAACTCCGAAGATGTCAGCCGTGGAAGCAGGTGAAACAGTTTGACCAAAGACGATAACCTGCTGGGATAAACGTCTCTCTCTCCAAAAGCTAGCAAGTTATTGCTAGAAAGGAACCCAGAGGCACCAACGGCCTGACTTTCTAGCCACAAGCTTCCTCTCTGCCTCTCACGACTGCGTGGCAAAGCACAAATCTGTTCCCACTGCAACTGGAATCAGCCCACCGGGACTGGAGCTGGACGAAGAGACAAGTTTAGGACATCAATATTTCATACCTGAAAAATCCGCCGCTAACAGATCGACAGCTTTTAAAAGTTTGACTTGCAAGAATCCAACATCCTTTACATTTTGGAAAGAGTTCCAAAGACTCTGGGTGGGAAAAAGTTCAGAGGGAAAAAATGTTTTAAATTCCTGATTGAAGGACCCACTGAAGACCCACTGAAGAAGAAGAAGAAGAAGAAGAAGAAGAAGAAGAAGAAGAAGAAGAAGAAGAAGAAGAAGAAGAAGAAGAAGAAGAAGCAGAAGCAGAAGCAGAAGCAGAAGAAGAGGAGGAGGAGGAGGAGGAGGAGGAGGAGGAGGAGGAGGAGGAGGAGGAGGAGGAGGAGGAGGAGTTTGGATTTATATCCCCCCTTTCTCTCCTGCAGGAGACTCAAAGGGGCCTACAATCTCCTTGCCCTTCCCCCTCGCAACAAACACCCTGTGAGGAGGGTGGGGCTGAGAGAGCCCCGAGAAGCTGTGACTAGCCCAAGGTCACCCAGCTGGCGTGTGTGGGAGTGTACAGGCTAATCTGAATTCCCCAGATAAGCCTCCACAGCTCAGGCGGCAGAGCTGGGAATCAAACCCGGTTCCTCCAGATTAGATACACGAGCTCTTAACCTCCTACGCCACTGCTGCTCCATTCTTTCATAAGCCCTTTCCACATGGGCCAAAGGGCGCTTCCCCACCGGCAGGAATTCTGCCGGTGGAGAAGTGGGGGCCGTTCGCACGAGAGCGTGCGAGTGGCTCCCGCAGAGGCCGGCGCAGGAGAGGCAGCTCCGCACGAAGCCGCCTCTTCCCCATCCCTCTCCCACTCACCTCGTTGCTGTCGTCGCCCTGCTGGCCTCCTAAGACCCGCCCACGCTGCCCTCCGACCTCCAGAGGTCAGAGGACAGCGAGGGAGGGTCTTAGGAGGCCAGCAGGGCGACGACAGCAATGAGGTGAGTGGGAGAGGGATGGGGAAAACAGTGCATTCCCGGCGGTGCCGTTCGCACGGCACCGCCGGGAATGCGCTGTTGTTCCAAAAACCTCCCTCCAGGAGGGAGGTTTTTGGAGGCGGCCTGACACCGCCCTGGGGGAGGGGGAGGGGAGCCAGGTCGGCGCTGCTGCGTTTTGGCAGCGCCGCCTGTGCGAACGGCTCCCTGGGGACGGCGTTTTTGCCGTCCCCAGGGAGCAGTTTATGGCCAGTGCGGAAGGGGCCATAGTCAAGATTCCAATTCCTCTGTCCCCATATTTAGAAGCTCATGACTTATTTATTTTCTGGGGGCAATAGTGCCACCCTAGAGTTTTCAGAATGGCACCCAGAGTGGCGATTACCACTGGTTGTTGTTTGTTGTTATTATTATTGTTATTGCCTTCGTACTCCCTAGTGAAGACTCAAGTGGGGGTTAGGTGAAGGATGCGTGATTGGCCCAAGGTCATCCCCCAAGCTTCCATGGCAGAAAAGGAATTTGAACTTGGGTCTCAAAGATTTTAGTCTGCCCACAGCACCATTCTGGCTCTCTTGTCCTTCTTCCCAGTGCTTGAAAGCCCTTGCAATAACTGCATTGGATAACACACTGACATTCGGGAAGAGCAAAACAAAAGCTGAAACAGATTTGGGGTAAAAGATAAAGAGTGATCTGTCTGCGTCTCCGCGTGTAAGGCAGAGAGGCTCCAGAGGAAATTATTATTTTAAAAACTGTCAAAACGCAAACTGCCCATATGGCCACAGGCTAACTGCACAGACCACTGATTAATCACACTAGCCACAATATTTAGTGGGTGATATATTTTCTTCCCCCATTAGCTGACATGCAATTAAGAGCCGGGCTTTGGAGTCACATTCCGGCCTCTTTTCCCCCATCGCATTTTCAGTGAATAAGAAAAAGAAAGGCAGAAAGAAAACAAGCAACCCAAACTCACATAGCGCTGAGAAATCTGTTTCCTTTCATTGGGGTCTCCCAAGGGGGAAATGCACAGATCTGAGACAGAAACTCCTGAACAGGGTGCCACAGAGACCACCACCAGCAGAGACCCGGGCTGTTTCTCCAGCGCCAATTCCAAACGGTTTGCCCGCTTGCCAGGGAGCGCGCCAACATCCACTTTACACCTAATGCAAAACAAGGCAAAGCGTACAAAGTTAGCATGCCAAATCCAGCGTACCTAATGAACCACTGAGTGGGTGACTTCAATGCTAGGGTAGGTACATAAGAACATAAGAACATAAGAACATAAGAACAAGCCAGCTGGATCAGACCAAAGTCCATCTAGTTTAGCATTCTGCTACTCGCAGTGGCCCACCAGGTGCCTTTGGGAGCTCACATGTAGGATGTGAACGCAATGGCCTTCTGCGGCTGTTGCTCCTGAGCACCTGGTCTGTTAAGGCATTTGCAATCTCAGATCAAGGAGGATCAAGATTGGTAGCCATAAATCGACTTCTCCTCCATAAATCTGTCCAAGCCCCTTTTAAAGCTATCCAGGTTAGTGGCCATCACCGCCTCCTGTGGCAGCATATTCCAAACACCAATCACACGTTGCGTGAAGAAGTGTTTCCTTTTATTAGTCCTAATTCTTCCCCCCAGCATTTTCAATGAATGCCCCCTGGTTCTAGTATTGTGAGAAAGAGAGAAAAATGTCTCTCTGTCAACATTTTCTACCCCATGCATAATTTTGTAGACTTCAATCACATCCCCCCTCAGCCGCCTCCTCTCCAAACTAAAGAGTCCCAAACGCTGCAGCCTCTCCTCATAGGGAAGGTGCTCCAGTCCCTCAATCATCCTTGTTGCCCTTCTCTGCACTTTTTCTATCTCCTCAATATCCTTTTTGAGATGCGGCGACCAGAACTGGACACAGTACTCCAAGTGCGGTCGCACCACTGCTTTATATAAGGGCATGACAATCTTTGCAGTTTTATTATCAATTCCTTTTCTAGGTACTAGCTTGACGAACTTGATGAGAGAAGAGGGTCTGGACGAAGACCCCTTCTATTCCTTATTGACACCAGAAGCCCGTCACTCCAAGGATCAAATATGCAACCAAGCTGGGAAATGCTTGATCAGGATGGAAGCACAGCTTAACCTGTTCTGGCTAAATGGGCTCATTCAGTTTCCAAACTCCGGAGAATACACCTTCGCTTCATCAAGGGGATCCAGCGTAATAGACTACATTTTGATCTCACCCCTCACAGCAAGCTGCACCGATTCATTTGTTGTAGACAATTACTTGCTGAGCGATCATCTACCCCTTCTCCTTACCCTGGATCTGGATAGAAGCAACACGTCCTCACTTGAACAAATTTACCCACAATACATTAGACTGAAGTGGAGTGCAAGGATGGAGGGGGTATGCCTAGATATATTTGGCTCTCAAGAAGCTTCGACTTTGAAAGATAAGATAATTGAGAACTCAGTCTTGGAGGAGGCAATCACTGGGTTTGAATCTCTTGTACAAGCTGAACTTATGATCCAGTGTGAAGTTTTATCTAGTAATTTTAACTGTATTTATATTGTATGTTCTGTATGCCAATAAAGGCTTATTGAAAGGATTGAAAGGATTGAACCACTGAGTCACGGATGCGCCTTCCGTGACCTTCAAAACACTTCACAGTCTGAAAGATCAAGCTGGATAGGAGTGCTTGAGCGTACATGCACTAGCCCCGCCGTGCAACTGCCCATCTTTGGATTATGCAACACGTAAGGTGTACAGGAGAACCTCTTTTTTAAAAGAAGTCAATTTCTATAAAGGTGCACAGGGAAACCTCTTCTATAGAAGAGGTCAATTTCTGAAGGGTATTATTCAATTAAGCCAGGGGTCTTCAAACTATGGCCCTCCAGATGTTCATGGACTACAATTCCCATCAGCCCCTGCCAGTATGGCCAAGTGGTAGGGCTCATGGGAGTTGTAGTCTATGAACATCTGGCGGGCCATAGTTTGAAGACCCCTGAATTAAGCAAATACCAACAATTCCCCATCACAGGAAATGCTCAATATGAGCCAGACAGACGGTTCCTCTTCCTCTCCTGCGGAAGGTTTCCAAAAGGTGATCAACTACTAAAGGTGTCTTTGTTTCAGGGACTACATCCAGAACGGGGGAAACAGTTAGGGGTGGCAACACGCAACTCAGAAATAGTGGGCAGGGTTAAGAAATCACCCAAAAGGAGATCACAAGGAGTATAGTGTCTAGATCAAGTGATGTAATTGTACCTCTCTATTTTGCATTGGTTAGATCTCACCTGGAATACTGTGTACAGTTCTGGGCACCGCAGTTCAAGAAGGATATTGACAAGCTGGAACAGGTCCAGAGGAGGGCAACCAGAATGGTCAAAGGTCTGGAATCCATGCCCTACGAGGAGAGACTTAGGGAGCTGGGGATGTTTAGTCTGGTGAAGAGAAGGTTAAGAGGTGGCATGATAGGCATGTTTAGATATTTGAAGGGATGTCATGTTGGTGAGGGAGCAAGCTTGTTTTCTGCTGCTCCAGAGACTAGGACCAGCAGTAATGGGTCCAAGATGAAGGGAAAAAGATTCCACCTAAACATAGGAGAAACTTCCTGACAGTAAGGGCTGTTCAACAGTGGAATGCACTACCTCAGAGTGTGGTGGAGTCTCCTTCTTTGGAGGTCTTTAAACAGAGGCCCTCTGGCAGGAGTGCTTTGATTGTGTGCTCCTGCATGGTAGGGGTTTGGACTTGATGGCCCTTGGGGTCTCTTCCAACTCTATCATTCCATGATTCTACAATTGCACAGTTCTTGGGATGGAGTTGGCCGAGTGATGCTGTTTGAACAGTCTGCACAGACTACTGGGATGTTTGGTTTAGTGGGACAAAGAATAGCCCTGAAGGGAACTTTCCCCAGGTGTCTGAAAATCCTGCCCACATACATTCTAAGAAGTAGTACAGCAAATGTGGAGGATTCTAACATGTGCTAATTGGATCTAGAGGGTCTATAGGAGCATACACAGAGGTGGGATCCAACCAGTTCTCACCACTTCTCTAGAAGCGGTTACTAATTTTTTCTGAGTGCCAAGAAGGGGTTACTAAAGCAACCTCCCTGCCCAATAGGGACTGGAGGTGCGTGTGTGCGGCGGCGCCACTGTTTGAATCCCACCACCATCAGAACCGGTTATTAAAATGTTTGGATCCCACCACTGAGCGTACGTTTCCATGTGCATCTGTGACATAATGTTGGTATTCATGAATCCCTTTGATTGCACCCGTTCTCCAAGAAAGATGAAGCCTGCTCGGAATGTGAGTTTATGTTCCTCCAAAAAACACTAAAGTTTGCCGTTTCGAGGTACTGTCTAGACTAGAGGGACAGATAGAAGCCGTTGTCAACAGCATATTCATCCATCCATCCATCCGTTCATTCATTCATTCTATGGCTGATGTAGCAACAGTCTGACCATCTAGTAGTGGCCTCTGAAGTCGTTACGGGCGACGCAATGAAGAGACGAGACGCAGCGATATCATCCGGTGGTGAGAAGCCAGTGGCGATGTAGCGTGATCGATGGATCTGGCTAATCTGCCGAGCTGGGGTCCCTGGCACCTTTTATTAAGGGTTTGGGGAAGGCGGGAGAGCGGGAGAAGGTTGCACAATACATGACTCATAGGGGCTGAGTACGTGCAGGAGGAAACGTTCCTGTCTGGGCCTAATCCATACCTGGGGGTATGTATCCTTGTCCCGGGCATCTTGTGACCTGTGAGTCATGGGGGTCTTGTGACAGGTGAGTGTGTGCTGACTCACCCCTACAGGCCTCCCTCTTCCCCCCTCCTTTTCCTCCATTTCTGTTTAAGATGTTGAGAAGAAGGAGAAGGAGAAGGAGGAGGAGGAGGATCAGCAGCAGCAGCTCAGGGAAGCTTCCAACATGAAATAACAATAAAATGGATAACAATACACCAATAAATTTGAAGCAATCTGTAGCAACTCATCCAGATGGCATTAAGACTGTAACAGTATTAAAACAGAAAGATTTCCCATGCTCCTCATTCATACAAGTGTAAAGGAAAGGAATAAATCAAACAAAGGAAAGGGAAAAGTGGGGAGGGGGTGGGAGAGGGAGGCCCACTGGATGGAATACCCATTGCTCCCACAGCCATAGGTCTGGTGAACCAACTCTTTCTTATAGGCCCTGTGAAAAGATCCCATCTTGAGCTGATGCATCAACTGGGCATTTCCTTGTACTGAAGAAATAGAGATTGGTGGCATATGCCCTGATAAACTGGGATTCCCCATGGGTCTGTCCTTGAAAGCAATTTGGGAGCTACAAGGAGTTTGAATACAACAACCAGACAAAGGAGACTGAAGATCCCCCAGAACCACCATACTGAGACCCTCCAAAACCACCTCTGAGAATGCCTCTGCCAACTCATCTGTGTAGCAGGGTGAGCAGTATGTCAGCAGCAGTCCCAACTTGTCTCCAGTCGCATAGCTACCACGGGGTGGGTGGGGGCACCCCGCCCCAGGCATGAGCCATTGATGTCACAAGGGGCAGAAAATCGGCCCACGCCCCTCCTCCTTTCCCCCTTTCCCCACCCTTACCCTCCAGGCCCGTCACAAGCCAGGCAGCTTTTTCAGCCAGCTGTTCTTTGCAGCTGGCTGAACTAAGGTAAATGGGGGATGGGGCAGAGCCCATGGGGGGTCGGGGGTCATTTTGCCCCAGGCACCATTTGCCCCCCATCACCACTGCTGGTCCCACTGGCCAAGCACCAAGAACAAACTCTTCACACCAATCACAGGGTGGGAGGATAAGCTGGTGTAGGTGACAGAATCTCTGAAAACCTCAGGCTCACTGATATATACACCAGACAGTTTATTTGTGATTCTATATTACACTGAGCAGACTCTTCCCCCATTGTAACCAATGGAGAATACAGCCAGTACAGATACTGACTTTTTTTAAAGGCTTTGAGTACTTTTCTGATTATTCAGTCCTCTGATATTTAATCAGAGATGTGAATGTCATGTCTGGCTATTACAGCGTGCAACAGTTGACTTTAAGACATGACTTTTGGAGAGCATGCTCAAAGGAAATAGATTTTTTTCCCTGTGGGGAAAGGTTAAAAGAGAAATGAAGGATTCCCTCTTCGCATCCAGTTGGGTCTTAAAAAATATGTAAAACAAATTCCAGAAGGCAGTGGAATGATTCATCTTCAAAAGATGACAAAATCCAGATGTGTTACAGGCCGCCGACCTTTCTTGCTATTTCAAGGGCTCTTCTCCACCGCCCCAAGGCAAAGCTACAGCCTGGAACTTATAAGGATTTCTTGTTTGGTTTTGGTTTGGTAACAAACCCCCTGAAACCTCTCGTCCGGATCATGATTTCCAAAATACCTTCTGGACCTTTCCCCCCCCCCCCCCTTAAACAGAACAAAAACTTCACTCTCAAGAGTATTTCCAAAACATTTTTCTTCCAAGGATTGGGAGGAGGCGGTGAGAGAGTTAGTAACTCTGAAAAGGGCCCGGGGTATAATCATTAAATGCCTTTTATTTGGGAATAAATGGAGCACAACTTGCAAGCAGCTCTGAGGGACAGAGCCTTTCAGGAGAACTTTGAGCAAACACTTGCATCTAAAGTAAAAAAAAAGATCAGATAGGGAGAATCCCGCTGCCTGATATGAAGGGAATCGGGTTTCTGAAAATAAACAGGAGACAAACACAGTTTGGAATGTATTTGCTGTCAGTAAACTAGTATTTTTTTAAAAAATCAGCTAGTGTCTTTTTTTAAAGAGTTGGATTTATATTCCCCCTTTTTCTTCTGTAAGGAAACTCAAAGGGGCTCACAATCTCCTTTTCCTCCCCCCCCCCCACAAACACCCTGTGAGGTGGGGCTGAGAGAGCTCCGAAGAACTGTGACTAGCCCAAGGTCACCCAACTGGCATGTATTGGAGTGCACAAGCTAATCTAGTTCACCAGATAAGCCTCCACAACTCAAGTGGCAGAGCAGGGAAAGCGACAACAGAGAGGTCTAAAACAGCCTGGCGTACCAGTTCAAGAAATCAGGGGTAGATAACGGTGTTGCATATAGACTTTATAGGGGTTTCTTTATAGGTATTTCAGATGACAACGAAGTGCCTTCTTGCTTCTTTACAAAAATCCCCTATTAACAGCGCCCCAAAATCAAGGATGAGATGACCGAAGGATGAGATGAGCCGTCTCCAGAATGTGCGGAATGGTGAACCGGTGGACTGTGACGTCTCCTGCTTTATAGCCTTCGTAGGTATTGGCATAATAGACAAAAGAGAAAAAAATGCCGCAGGGGTCCCCCAGGTGACTTCCTCCCAGGTAAATGGATCATTCATTCTACTCAGATTGCTCATCCTTCAGTTGGAAGAGGATCAAAGTCTGACGCCCATCTGCCGCACGCTACAAACCTTCAATTTCTGAATCGCTTCTATTGGAAAGGGGGTGTCAGCAAGCGCATTAAACACCTCCCCCCAAATGTTCAAATTAAACTCAATTCAGGGAACAACGGAAAAGTCAGCAGAGAAAGGGGAGGGGAGGAAAGGGAGAAGATTGAGCAATCTATTTGCAATTGGTTTCAAGTGTTTGTTTTCCTAAGAATTAAGGCCAAGGAATTGAAGGGCCGATTTCTCAAATAATATGTGGAATGAACCAGTTAGTTTCTCCTTAATCCTCAAGCCATCTCCTTAATCCTCAAGCTTAAAAAAAAAAATTCACAGGGTATGTCTCCTTCCCAAACCCAATTCCCCATGGATCAGGGGGTAAAAATATCCCACAAAGCGGGTTTTTTTGTTTTGTTTTTTGGAGGGTAGTTATGTTTGTGAGTGTCACAGAGGGCTATATCTAAACAGAACACTAAAAAACTTCTTCCCGGACAAATGTTCTTTTAATAAACTCAAATTATTATTATTTTAATAATAATCAGAGTTAAAAAGCAGCAAGAATGTGTACATTTTCTCCATTTGATTTCTACCTATGGCTTTCTTTTTCTTTTCTTTTGGTACAGAAAGCAAATTGTTCTTGGCAGTACTTTGGGGATATAGTTTACTAATGTACAGGTCATAATATCCTCAGAGGAAAAGATGTAATGGTGTCGCTTCCAGTTTCAACGCGGGAAGTCGCTTCCAATAAGTCTCCAGTCCCAATGCTCCCGGGATAACCAGCAGCATCCCTATTTTCTCTCCTTCCAGTGGGATATCTAAGGTATGGAAGGTACGGCACATACCTGGGCATCACTAGGAGGTGGGTGTCATCCCTGCTTGCCTGCCAGAGCCACACAGTCTGTGCCCCTCGCTTTGCTTCACCCACTGTCTGGCCCCGTGATACCACTCAGCCACTGACAGTGCCACACATCTGCCCCACGCCAAGCTGAGCTTTGTGGACAGATTTCTGCTGCCCTAAGTCAGCAACACGGCACCCAGCTGGCCAGAAGAGGGACTGACCTCCCAGGTGGCCACCAGTGACTATGTTTCATGTATACACCCCTGTCTCTTCCCTGAGGTGCCTCTGTCGGGGCAACTGAAGGTCTTTGTCACCCCCCAAAAGATTCACCCCTCCCTTCCTCAGCCTATACCATTGCTTAATAGGTTCAAGACCTCAGATAAACTGTGGGAGCAGCAGTGGCGTAGTGGCTAAGAGCAGGTGCATTCTGATCTGGAGGAACCGGGTTTGATTCCCAGCTCTGCCGCTTGAGTTGTGGAGGCTTATCTGGGGAATTCAGGTTAGCCTGCGCACTCCCACACACACCAGCTGGGTGACCTTGGGCTAGTCACAGCTTCTCGGAGCTCTCTCAGCCCCACCTACCTCACAGGGTGTTTGTTGTGAGGGGGGAAGGGCAAGGAGATTGTAAGCCCCTTTGAGTCTCCTACAGGAGAGAAAGGGGGGGATATAAATCCAAACTACTCCTCCTCCTCCTCCTCCTTCTTCTTCTTCTACCACAGTTAAGGATTTGACCAGCGTGGGCTATCAAAAGCACAGGCCCGCAAAGGAGAAAGACGGGATATAAATGTTTTAATGAGTTAATGAAATGGGACCCCAAAGAAATCATTTTGATATAGGAATAATTTAAAAATTCTTATCCCATCTTTTTTTCTCATTCCAAAATTCCTATTTCAAGATCATGTCTCCTTTGTTCAAATCCCCTCGGGTTCTTCACAGCTGTTTGATTATCCATGTCTTTGAAACAAATTTTGGCCACAAGATGTACATATTTGCCCCAAAGCATTTTTGTGTTAATACATTATGCGTTATGCTTTTTATTTTGCATGTAAGTCGCCTGCAATTTCTAACCAAATGCCATACAAATTGCAAATGAAGCGCAACAGGTATACAGCACACACAACTCTGTAAAAACAGAACTATGACAGTCGACGAAAAAACCACAATGCATGTTAAATAGTTCCAAACTTTCCTAAAACACAAAAAGAATACTCTAACTTGCTGGTAGAGCAAAGGACAAGGCAATGACAAAACACCCCGTAAACAAAGTCTGCCTCCTATAAGTTGTGATGTGATGTCAGTACCTTAATCTTTACCACCTCAACTATCAGCCTGACAAAAACTGAGCATGCTCATTGCCTGCCCAAGGGCCAACTAATATTGAAGATAGTTAATTATGTTGGAATTTTCAGCCTTGCTTGCATGCAGCAGCAGCACAAGTAGCAGGGAATTCTGGGAAGCTGCACGAACATTTTAAAGGTGACAGTTAAAATCCATTGGTAGTGTTCTGTTGTTCTCTGACTGACTGAGTGAAAAGAGGTTTCTCTGTGTACTGCTAACCAATGCTATGTAAAAGTGCTCTGACTAAAGATACTGTTTAAGCTTACTAGCACAATCAAACTGTAACAAATGATGAGCCGTGAATGTAACCATATATATGTGATGCTTTGTTGATATATATATATATATATATATATATATATATATATATATATATATATATATATATATATATATATATATATATATAGAGAGAGAGAGAGAGAGAGAGAGAGAGAGAGAGAGAGAGAGAGAGAGAGAGAGAGAGAGAGAGATAAAACGGCTGGTCTTTTGAGAGATAACTATTCTAATTTAACGTGCCGCACAATCCACATTTCTGCTCGTTACTACACTTGACAGGATTATACATTGCAAATATACCTGTTGCCTTTCAAATTATAGGGGGGAAAACAAGAAAATTTGCTTGCTGAGGCTTCTGAAAGGATATATTATACTGGAGCTTTAAATTTGAGAAAAATTCCTGGTCTTTCACCATTCTTCTCATTTCCCCCTGCTCATCTTGGAGATCTCCAAGTGCCACATTTTGAGCCTGCCAGTCACTACAGTTTATTTAACTGCAACTTAAAACAAATTGTTAAGAATTAATTGCTCCCAGTACAGGTCATTATCTGACCAAGAAGATATTGTCTATCGGGCATCTCTGTCACTGAACTGGTTCGTTTGGGGAGGCTTCACATTTATTAATTTTTTTAAGCCTGTTAGAGCACTAAATAATTTTGGACAGAAGAGTCAAGCGAGAGAGTAAATATCTAGCCTGCCGGCAGTTGCGAAATGACCACTAATTGAAGCCATCAGGAAAAACAGGGCGAACACCAGCCTTCCCGATCCCAAAGCATCACCGAACAGATCAAGTTCCTACCCAAACTATCTGGAATCATTTAAGCGGCGGATCTAACCTCGATGGTACAGTTTTGCTAAGGAATTACAAGCAGAAACTCCACTTGCAGACTGGCCAGAGACCCACTCAAGTGACACTGGCACATTCACAATGCAAGTAACTGATTTCAACAGTGGCGCAGGGAAAGACAGTAAGGCCCTTTCCGCACATGCAGAATAATGCACTTCCAATCAAGAGAAAGAAGAAGAGAGAAGAGAGAAGAGAGAAGAGAGAAGAAGAAGAAGAAGAAGAAGAAGAAGAAGAAGAAGAAGAAGAGGAAGAAGAAGAAGAAGAAGAAGAAGAAGAAGAAGAAGAAGAAGAAGAAGAAGAAGAAGAAGAAGAAGAAGAAGAAGAAGAAGAAGAAGAAGAAGAAGAGGGCTTACAATCTCCTTGCTCTTCCCTCCTCACAACCACCACCCTGTGAGGTAGGTGGGGCTGAGTGAGCTGCAAAGAACTGTGACTAGTCCAAGGTCACCCTGCTGGCGTGTGTTGGAGGGCACAGGCTAATCTGAATTCCCCAGATAAGCCTCCCCGGCTCAGGCAGCAGAGCTGGGAATCAAACCCGGTTCCCCCAGATTAGAGTACTCCTTAACCACTACGCCACAAATGAAACAAACAAATGCAAGCTGTTTACTTATACGTTCAGGTGTTTTCGCAGTGATTTTTCAGTATGCTCGGCAAAGCTATGCTTTCCCAACTGCTTTCTCACCAAAGAAGCATCAGATGGGATGCAAAGTTACCCTGCTGTCGCTAAAACTATGGAGACCATAATTCAAGCAGACCAAAATCTTGCGACAGAAGCCCCATTCACAAAGTCATGGAAACAACACAAGTGCCATTTGCATAAAGTTTCTTTTTTGCAAAGTAATGTTCATGTTACATTCAATGCATGTTCAGCTTTACCCCACATTTATCCAGGTACTGGGTCCCAGTTTCAATTGTAGAATGAACACACGTAGCCTTACAAACAGGCAAATGCATGCACACACAGAATGCATCGGTATTAATTGTAAGGTGTAAACAGGTGTATTAATGCTTTTGAATAAGCTACCCTTGATGGAAGACACCCCACACCCAAGCTACAGCAATTTGCAACAGTTTGCTGGATGAATTGGTTTCAGAGGGTAGCTGTGTCAATCTGTGGTGGAACAGTGGGGTGCTGTGTGGTTTTCAGGCTGTATGGCCGTGTTCTAGAGGCATTCTCTCCTGATGTTCAGATCCTCTGAAGGTGCCAGCCACAGATGCAGGTGAAATGTCAGGAGAGAATGCTGCTAGAACACGACCATGCAGCCCGGAAACCACACAGCACCTCAGTGATTCCGGCCGTGAAAGCCTTCGACAATACATTGTGGTGGAACAGTTAGATTTAAGTAGCCTTTGAGGGACTGAAAAGATTTTCAGAGCATAAGCTTTCAAGAATCAAAGTTCCCGTCATTAGACAGGAACAGAGAATGTAGGAACTACTGCCATCCAATTCTTTGCCCACTTCTTTGAAGGGATGTCATGTTGGTGAGGGAGCAAGCTTATTTTCTGCTGCTCCAGAGACTAGGACCAGGAGTCATGGGTTCAAGGTGAAGGAAAAGAGATTTCACCTAAACATCAGGAAAAGCTTCCTGACTGTAATGGCTGTTGGATAGTGAAATGCACGAACTCGAAGTGTGGTGGAGTCTCCTTCTTTGGAGGCTGAATAGTCATCTGTCCGGAGTGTTTGTATTGTGAGTTCCTGCATGGCAGGGGGCTGGACTTGATGGTCCTTGGGGTCTCTTCCAGCTCTATGATTCTATGCAAGACCAGGCTGGTCCCCACTCTCCTCCACACATGTGGCGTCAACGTACAGACAGGTCATCCCCACAGGGCAACGGCGAAGGAGACATACAACAGACATAAGAGTTTGCACGGCAGATATCTCTTAAGAGAGATTAATACACATTTGGTTTTTTCCACGTCAACCGGTTATTAAACATGTTGCAAAGGACTTCCTAGTTTTTTTTAAAAAAAAATTAAAAGTGAAAACTTACAATCCCAAAACTTCTTCGTGCTTTTTGTTATCCTTTCCCCAGATTTCAATCTCCAACACATCCTTCCTGTCAGAGAAGTAGTGAAAGTCAAACTGTTCCCTCCACTGGGGGGTTGCACTCTTACACAGTGTCTAGAAAACATGCAGTTATAAATTTTACTTTTCTCGAAAAGGTGGCTTCGTCCAGACAAAAAAATCATCGACAAAGAGAGAGAGAGAGAGAGAGAGAGAGAGAGAGAGAGATCCACACAACAGAGTTTTAGACATGCAGATCAACCCCTTTGTAACCCTGCAACTGACAAGAGAGGACCCCCAAAAGTTCAACGCTCAAAAATTTCAAGTCTTTCCAAAACAAACTGGTGCAAATTTTAAGTGGTAAATTTCAACAGAAAGGAACATGTTCAGGGAATTCTGTTCCCCTACCCTACCCTACCCTACCCACCTACCCATCTATCTATCTACCCATCTACCCATCTACCCATCTATCTACCCATCTATCTACCCATCTATCTACCCATCTATCTATCTATCTATCTATCTATCTATCTCTCTCTCTCTTCTGCTTTTCTCCAATAACTCAATATTGCTGTAAACATTAACCCCACATCCCATTCTGGGCCTTCTAGGACAGTGATGCATGCTTAACCTTTTTGAGACCAAGTGTCCAAAATTGCACCAGAACCCAAACCTCCCTCACTTATTTTTCGCAAGTAGTGCCAACCCGCCAAGTAATACTTAACCTGAATGCTGAGGTTTCCTTTGGTTTAGAAGAACTGCTGGCTCCCCTCCTCAAATTTCCACCCTCGCCAGAGAAGGGGCCAGCCTGTTCTAGCTCTCCAGCAAGTCCTCACAAGACACCGCCTTGCAGCCTCCTCAAGTTACTCCTGCCTCCTCTCTTGCACCACCCTGACCTCCCCTCAAGCAGCAACCACTGAAAGCACAGGCACCAGGCCCTGCCAGCTGTTCCCTTCCCTGCTCACCGCAGTGCACATGGCACGTCGCTGCTCAGTGCCCCAGGCCAGCTCTTGTGAAAAAAAGTGTGTGATTTCTTCCACACCCACAACTAACTCTGTGTAAAGGTTCCCACAGAGAGGGTCTTTTTCCGAAACACCCTCCGGCAACCCAATGCCATGTGGTCTCGCCATCATCATCACTGTTCCCAGGGACTGTGTCTGTGCCTGCAGAATGTGTGTGTGTAGGTGATGTTGTTTTTTCCACTGCCGGCTTCCCTGTTAATCCTCAACACACAACTCTTAACACCAGAGCATGTTAACATGTTCAGTTTTCTTCAGAAAACTCCGCAGCCAAGTCGACTGCTTAAAAATAGGGATGTGGGCAACACAGGTTGCAGAGTCGCTTAACGTATCAATGGTAGAGTGTGGGATTGTCCAACAAAGCGACTGATTAAAACTAAGGCCTCTTTCTGCACATGCAGAATAATGCACTTTCAATCCACTTTCACAACTGTTCGCAAGTGGATTTTGCTATTCCGCACAGTAAAATCCAGCTGCAATGTATTGAAAGTGGATTGAAGGTGCATTATTCTGCATGCGCGGAAGGGTCCTAAATTTGCGTAGTTGTAGGCCAAATACCTCCTCTCACTGTGCATTACAAATCCTTTGCTTTGCACTGCAATTCTCAATGGGATTCATCGGTCTGCCAAGGTAGGGGAAGGGCTGGAGTTCAGTGGCAGAGCATGCGCTCGGGGGTAGGTGATGTCTCAGTGTGAGACCCAGGCAGCCTCTGCCATTCTGAGTAGGCAATACTGATGGACTAAAGATCTAGCAGTGGCGTAGCTATAAGGGGAAAGGGGCACCCCCCTTTCCCCTTATAGCTACGCCACTGCTAGACCTTTAGTCCATCAGATGGGGCTTGCAAGGTCTCCTGAGAAGTGAAGTTCCCACCAGGGGGCTTTTTCAGCCGGCTGCACTATGTAGCTGGCTAAACGAAGGTAAGTGGAGGGGCGCAGGGGGGAGTTGGGGGGAAAGGGGAGGGGGGGCACGGGGCCAGGTGCCATTTTGCCCCGGGTGCAAAATCTCCCCCCCCCAAGCCTCTGGGATCTGGTTTAATATAAGGCACTTTCATGTGTGTCCAAGGCCCACCAACCCAACAATATGTGCCTCAAACACACAACACGTTCCATCAACATCATCCACTCACCTTACTCTTATACTTTTGATCTCCCATTCTCAACCAAACAAACATTTGCGTCATGCCCCCTCCAGGAATATTCTTTCCTTCCAATAAGGCAACGGTGACCGTTCCGTTCCACAGCTGGTTCTTCCGTAAAGAATCTGCCAGTCTCACCGTCCGCATGAAGCTCGCCTAAGTATCGAGAGGAGACATTCCAGATCATTCTTTAGCAGGCACCGGCACTGCTTCGCTCGAGAGACCATGGTCCTTTCCGCACAAACCTTTTAAAACGTTCTGAGGCAGGAAATAAACATATTTCCTCCGTGGAGTTCACCATTGGTTTTACCCCCATCGGTTCCCAAAATATTTTATTTGCAGTCTCAACGTGTTTTAAATGAATGCCCTTTAAAAACGATTCTTGAATTGAAACATTTTCAAAATGGCTCCAGTTGTTTGTGTGATCTCTTTATGACGTTTCTCATGCCTTTCTGCCTTCCCTGAAATTCCTCCTTGGCGCCATTTTGTGAGCTCACTCTCTCTTCCCCCTCACCTATCTTCTTCTGTTTTTGGCAGAGTTTCTTCGGTTTCAGGGGCTTAATTTTCGATGCAGGGAGTATACAAAGTGCAGAGAACTGCAGCGTGAGGCTGTGAAACATAGAAGCATTGATTTGCCAATTAACTAAAAAAGAGGGGATGGAATCACAAAATGCTAGCCAGGAATCTGAAAATGTTTTAGAAATGTTTTGGGAGGCTTGTGTGGAAAAGGCTAATCATCCCACCTGAATCCAGAGGGTCAGCCTTTGTTCCACACCCTGGATGCTGCAAAATTGACCAACCATAATTATAATTGGTCTTCAAACTACAGAGTTCATTTATCCTGGAGAAAAGAGGTTGATGTGGAAGATGTACTCTATAGTATCATACTCTGGCTGAGAGTATGATTCCCAGGACTTGCCATCCAAGGCTCCAGCCTCCAGAAATTTCCCGACTCAGAGCTGGTAATTCTGGTCTGGAGACCAGATTCAGATTATTTATTTTACAGTCACAGACCAATAGCAAACCAGGGAATAAAACATGACAAGTTCCAGAGTAACAAAATGAAGGACGTTCCAAGGAAACCATAAAATTATGAACGATTTATCATTTGCTATTTTTTTTAAAAAAAGTAAATATCATCATCAACCTCAACCTTTATTGGCATTAAGAGACAATAAACAGTTGCAAATAAATAGATAAAAAGGCAGAATAAAATGAACAAATAACTACATAACTTCACAAAGGGAGGATAACTTTCAGGGCACCAAAAAAATTTTAAGCTACATCCACAGTCCCATGGGGATTAAGGGTATGCGCGGCAAGAGATAAGTCTTCAGCTTCATCGAGACAGAATTACAGTCCTTGAATGTATGACTAAGTGAGGGATCTTCTTTTCGGCCCGTGTCATGGAACGAACCTTATACTCTAGGGATGTTATGGACTGGTACAATTCTCTTCATTAGCCCCTGCCAGCATGGCGCCATGCTGGCAGGGGCTGTTGGGAATTGTAGTCCATAACATTTGGAGTGCCAAAGGTTCGCCACCCCACTGTTCTAGGCGAATAATACAATTTGCAGGATAGTAGAATGTGTTCGACTGACTCAGTTGACCACTAAATTAACCACTACAACTTACTGAGATTATTCAAATCCAAGAATGTTTCTCACGTGATAATGTCTTAAAATGCTCCACGGCCAAATTTGCCGTGAGTTTCAATCACACACTTGCCTCAAGATATTGAGTTTTCCTCAGCAAACCATTTTTCTAAACAAGCCTCATCCAAAGCTAGAAGTCTGTCAGGGAGGAGAAGAATCTTTGCCCATAACTCCTGGAATTATATCTTATCTCTAGATCAGTGATGGTGAACCTTTTTGAGACCGAGTGCCCAAATTGCAACCCAAGACCCACTTATTTATCACAAAGTGCCAACACGGCAATTTAACCTGAATACTGAGGTTTTAGTATAGAAAAAACAGTTGGCTCCGAGGCGCACGTTACTTGGGAGTAAGCTTGGTGAAGCAACCGTGCAACGCTTCAATGGGTGAATCACCAATCTCCAGAGGGTTTTACCTTCGTGAAGCTAGCGCTCTATTGCCAGCAACTGAGCTTACCCCAGGTAAAGGATCGCGTCTAGGCTAGCTCTAGATGTGCGTGTGATTTTCCGCCCCCCACATGATGAACTCTGTGCACATGTGCCCACAGAAAGGGCTCTGAGTGCTACCTCTGGCACCTGTGCCATAGGTTCGCCATCACTGCTCTAGATGAAAGATAAAAAACACTTCCCCTGAGAAAATGACTGCTTTTGAGGTGTTATCAATCTGTGGTCTCTTCCAATCTCTATGACTCCCATGGCTCATCCTTCGGCGTAAGTAGGGTCATCGAATCGCAATCTTCAAACTGCTTTCAGTGCTCTTTGAAGCTGTGCGGAATGGCAAAATCCACTTGCAAACAGTTGTGAAAGTGGTTTGAAAACGCATTATTTTGCGTGTGTGGAAGGGGCCTATGATTCTAAAAGTATACTGTGCTGAAATCCCTATTCTCCCAAGCCCTGTCGTGTGTAGGCTTCACCTGCAAAATTTGCAAGAATTTCCCAACCTGGCTACCACCAGTGTGGTCTAGTGGTTAAGAGTAAGTGGACTCTAATCTGGAGAACAGGATTTGATTCCCCACTCCTCCACATGAGTGAAGAACTCCTGTCTGGTGAACCAGGTTTGTTTCCTCGATCCTACACATGTAGCCTGCTGGGTGATCTTGGGATAGTCACAGTTCTTAGAACGCTCTCAGCCCCACCTACCTCACAAGGTGTGGGGAGAGGAAAAGGAGTTTGTAAGCCTCCTTGAGCCTCCACACAGGAGAGAAAGGCAGGCTGTAACGCAATCTCTTGCTCCTCTTCTTTGCTGTGTTTTGATAAGAGGTCAGCATGGCATCCAAAGCGGCTGGCCACAGGCTTGTAGATCCAGCTATTGAGACTACCTTTAACACAAGTCAGTTTCTTGCTTTTTTTCGCAGGCTGCCCTAAAGCACTTGGTTGGGAATTGTAGTAAAATGTACTAACAGTTAAAACACAATGTGATGTTTTTGTTTCTTGAGAACTAGGAACAAAGGGGGGGGGGGGTGTTGTTGCTTGTTGACTTCACTTATCTCTCCAAATAGCAATGGATGCTCTCAATTGTTAGCTGGTGGTGTTAGAGAAAGGAAATATTGAACCATCCTCAAAAATCGCCTAGGAAACATGAAGAGTGGAAGGTTTTGTTTTCAGTCTACTTTATGTTAGCCAGAATCCCACAATTACAGTTAAGGAGACATAACAGAAGCTTGTAAGTGTTGCTGGTGATTTGAAACTTATATTCGTTGTGCGTTTAATGGGGATTGTGCGTGTGTGTGTGTGTTCTACGATCGCAACACTGTGAAGAAACCAGTTTTGATGACAAGATGGGCAGTCTTCACAACAAGGCTGGAGTGAGATCTTACTCTGCCAAGTTTACAGAGGTTCCAGGGTTCCTATGCAGAGGCAGGCAACGGCAAAACCACCTCAGTTTGTCTCTTCCTTTGTGAACTTTGTGGGTTGTCGTAATTTGGCTGTGACTCGACAGAACTTTCCTCTTCTACCACCACCACTTAATGTCCGTTGCCCTTCTTTCTGAGTCTGCTGTGGCCAGACCGCACAGCACAAAACCCCACCACATACCTCTATAACCCAAGGAGGCCTGATTCAAGAGGAAGCATGTATCACCCAGTTTCTCTTTGCTTGGGTACTTAACATTTGGTGCCTTGCAGCTGAATGTAACAAATGGTCCCATTGAAGAAAACTGTGGCTTCTATTAATACGTATTACCTTATGCCTCCATTACTACGAGAGCACACAACTTACTAGAGGCACATGCCACTAAGACCAGAGACAAGAGTTTCAAATTGCTTGAAATCAGTGGTGTAGCACTAAGGAGACAGGGGGGGCGCTGCACTGGGCCCGCACCCCTGCAGGGGCAAGGAAAGGATGTGGTGTGATGGGTTGGCATGGTCGGTGGGGGTGTGGCATGGGCGCAGGGCGCACGCATGCCCTGGGTGCAATTCCCCCTCCCTCCACCCCTGTTCGACATGCAAAGCTTCCCAATGAAATTGGCTTATATATTCACCTGCCCGGCGTCTGTAGATTTACTGAGAAAAAATGAATGCAAGCCATGGAAAATGATCAGTGGCACAGCTCAGAATTGGACCGGTTTCTTCAGCGGATGATTTCTCTCTGTTATAAATTCTCCAGTAGGGAAACGGCTGTCACGTCGTAAAACACTCGCTTTTTACACCCCCCCAAGCCAAATTTCCCCCTTTTGTTAGCAAACGCGGCAAAGGTCTTCGCAATCCTACCCCTCCATATATTTGCAAACAGCGACAAAGTCTCATTTACGGCCGCACAATTTAGAAACGACTTAGAAACAAATCGGCTTAACATTTGATTTTCCCTGACACACAGGCAAAGAACTCCAGCGGAAGAAAAAAAGAAAGAAAAGAGATTCCGATTCATAAATTCAGATGTAGAGGAGGGTGTGTGTGTGTGAAGTGGGGGGTTGGTTTCACAGCCCCCCCCCCCCCGGCCCCCAAGCTAAAACAAGAACATTCCCATGAATGCACTTCAAAGCCCTGACAGCTACATCCCTCCTTAAAAGCAGCAAACTATTTCAAACTCCATTTTCTGTTCTTTTATTTTATTTTAAGGGAGTAATGTCTACTAGGGAGCAAAGGTCAAGACTACAATCTGCCAACTGCCGAAGAAAAACGGCTGTGCTTCTGTGAAATATGCTCTAAAATAATTTTGTGGCCGGGTACGTCCTAATTTTTTCAAATTGGATGTTTGTCTTGGAAACGCTTCTTTCTAACTTGTCCATAAAACGGGCTCGCTTGAGCTCTGTGAGGCCTCCGAAAATGGAATCTGAGGCTGGCCATTAAAAGGGGCCGAGAGATTGCTTCCATATGGCTGAACAGCATGGGAGCGAAGAGGCCAAAACCTACAGCGGGCCGCACTTGGCTGGGAGCTTCTAGTTTATCCGTGGACACTCGTTGCACTACAAGGGAACATCTGGATTATTGCTTGTAATGTCCCTGGGAAATATCCACTTCCCATCAAAGGCCTTTATCTATCTCCACCGTACTTTGAACATTTTAGTGCACGGCGCAGCCGCGTTTGATGTACGGCGCTCGCTGAGTTGAAATCCAAAGCGGATTCCTCTCCCCCTACCCCGGCCTGATCACCCTTACTCTTATTTTCTCCCTTGCTGACGGAGAAGAGGAGAGATAGCTGAGGCTGGTTCTTTAAAAGTCCTCCAATTAAGAAACCATCATTTGTGAACGATTCATATTTCTTTCGCACCAGTCTTGGGGAGCAGGTAGCTTCCTCCTGCCCCCCAAAATTAAAACACAAAATAAAAACTCACTGATTGAGACAGATCTCAGAAGCCTTTAAGTTGGCTTTTAGTTTATTGCCCAGTCTCCCCACACATATTTAGGGTGCCCAACCTTCAGGAGGTGGATCTCTAGTTGTTACAGTTATCTCCAGGTGACAGAGATCAGCTCACCTGGAGAAAATGGCCGCTCTGGAAGGCAGACTTTATGGAATGATACCCCATTGCGGACTCTTGAGACTCTGAATTCCAAAACAAACTCGGCAGCCAATCGCTTTCGCCCCTGACCAGTGAGTCACCTGCCTCCAGGCCGGGGATGCTAGTCTTGTAGTTTCCTGGGCCAAAGCTGCCAGCCTCCAAGCGGTACCCAAGCTCCAAGCCTCGAAGAAGAAGAAGAAGAAGAAGAAGCCAGCTAGCCAGGCCAGCTAGCAGGCCAGCTGAAGAAGAAGGGCTACAGCTGTACAAAGAAGCAAAGAAGCAGCCAGGAAGAAGAAGCAGCAGCACAGCCACAGGCCAGGCCAGCAGCCAGCTAGCTAGCTACAGCTAGCCAGCTAGCAGGAAGAGGAGTGAGGAGGAGGAGGTTTGGAGGCTTGATATCCCCCCTTGGTCTCCTGCAGGAGACTCTGGGGCGGCTGACAATCTCTCTAGCTCCCTTCCACCCTCACAACAAACACCCTGTGAGGTGGGTGGGGCTGAGAGAGCACCGAGAAGCTGTGACTAGCCCAAGGTCACCCAGCTGGTGTGTGTGGGAGTGTACAGGCTAATCTGAATTCCCAGACAAGACTCATTAGCTCAGGGCAGTAGAGCTTGAATCAAACCTCGTGGGTTCCTCCAGATTAGATATTGACGAAGCTCTTTTTAACCTCCTAATGCCACTGCTGCTCCTTGGAGATGTGTAGATGTGTAGAGATGTGTAGATTTCTCTGGACTTAGAGATGTGTAGATACAGATATCTAGATACAGATATTCCCAGTTCTTCTAATTATGAAGGGAAACCGTTCTGCAGAAGGACTAACCCTGTGGGAATGGTGTGAGGAGAATACGGCCAGGCAGCTGGACCAATAAGCAATGGTTCACAACCCCGTGGCAACAGAGCTGCACAGCAGGAGATGTTCACGGAGCACAGCAACTTGACTGCCCAAAGGGCATTACTAGAGACAGCCAGATATGATAACAAGGTTGTGTGGGAGGGGGAGGTTAGGAGGGGGAGCGATGAAGGCATCTGCAGCTGGAAGAGGAAGATGAAAACCTTTGCCTCGCTCGGCAGCAACGGCACCATTCGGCCCATTCGTCTGGGCACTGCGGCGGCGCTCAAACTTATGGCTTTCAAAAAGAAACCGGAATGTGGCAGGGATGGTCCCCCTCTCCCCCTCCCCCTTCCCCCCCCACCCCAAAGAAGCAAAACCATTCACAGATGCTGTGCTCATTTAGCGCACCAAGTTTACTCAGCTGCAGGAGGGCACCCCGTGGTGCAGAGGTCCGAGGCACCTGCAAAAAGTAAACCTCAGATGAAACGTTCTAATGAGGTCATCCCGGTGCCCTCTTGCAAGCCGGGCCTCTGGAGAAAACCAGCGGTCCGGAAAGAAGAGAAACATTCCAGCATGTTCTCTCTCTCTCTCTCTTTCGGTAAAAAAAAAGAAGAAAAGGAACGACTCAACTCCAGCTCAGGCTACCCGATTCTGATACACCGAGGCCCACTGGCTCCCAGCCTGCCTAAAGCTGACTTACAGTCCAAGGTGAACTGAAATGCTGTTCCCACCTCTTGAACAGCATCAAAGCGCAAGAAATTATTCACACCAGTGACTCCCGCTAATAGGAGTCTCTCCTCTCCCAGATGAAGTTGGGAGGGTTTGAGCAGGGGATGAACTAGCTGAAAAGGATTCCATATGCGATGTAGCAGTGGAGCAGCAGTGGCGTAGGAGGTTAAGAGCTCATGTATCTAATCTGGAGGAACCGGGTTTGATTCCCAGCTCTGCCGCCTGAGCTGTGGAGGCTTATCTGGGGAATTCAGATTAGCCTGTACACTCCCACACGTGCCAGCTGGGTGACCTTGGGCTAGTCACAGTTCTTCTGAGCTGTCTCAGCCCCACCTACCTCACAGGGTGTTTGTTGTGAGGGGAGAAGGGCAAGGAGATTGTCAGCCCCTTTGAGTCTCCTGCAGGAGAGAAAGGGGGGATATAAATCCAAACTCCTCCTCCTCCTCCTCCTCCTCCTCCTCCTCCTCCTCCTCCTCCTCCTCCTCCTCTTCTTCTTCTTCTTCTTCTTCTTCTTCTTCTTCTTCTTCTTCTTCTTCTTCTTGCAATGTCTAATGTGAAAAGGAACTGAGGAGAAGACCCAGGAGGGGGCCGACAAGTGGTCCTCTAGAGAGGGCTGCAAGGTTGGGGACCCCTCCGCCCTTTTGGGTCACCTCTTGTCTGTCCTCAGTTTGATACCCTCCGCTCTAATATCCTGCTTCTTCTCAGAAGTTAGTTGCAGAGACTCTTCCTGGCTAGCAAGAGAGCGGAATGCTCTCTTTCCCTCTTTCCCTCTTTCCTATCCTAAATGTAGTTCCTAATATACATTTCCCTTTCCCCCTTTTAATCAGTGTGTCAGCCGCTTCTCTGTGCGGTAAAGTCCAGCATTCTGGGGCCAAAGAAGGTCCAGCAGGACTTGGCTTGGACCTCAGTGGTGAGATCTGCTCAGGATAGTGGTGGAGAAGAGTGGAGAACCCCTTAAAAGTTTTCAGCGGCTCCATCGGGTTGACCAACAGTTGCCAGAACCCACAGCAAAGTTTGTCCGCTACGTACAGTGGAGGAACTCCACAACAATCAACTAAGCTACCTGCGTGATTGGTCAACCCCAGACTTATCCGGGCCATTGCTAATATTAAGGATCAAGTTGTTTTCAACATTATTACATTGGCTCCCAGTTGAGTTCCGGATCATTCATAAGGTATGGGTACTTACCTTTAAGGTCTTACGCGGCCTGGGACCTTCATACCTTCGGGACTGTCTCACCCCATATGTCCCTCTACAGCCTCTGCGTTCGGCAGAGGCCAACTTACTAGTGGTCCCCAGCCCCGCGATGATGCGGCTGGCCTCTACCTGGGGTTGTGAGCCTTTACACTTCTGGCTCCCCGCCTGGTGGAACAATTCTTACCACCAGCTATCCGGCCACCTTGCGGATCTTGGAGAGTTCTGTGGGCCTGCAAAAAAAAGCATCAAATTGTCTTAATCGGGCGCTTACAATGGTCATTGATGTTCGCCTTACATCTCCCCCCTTTTAAATTCTCCTGGGCACCTTAATTTTATGGGCCCCTCAGCTCCTCATGGGTTTGTTTTTTCCAGGCGGTCTTTTAACATATTTCCATGAAGTTTTACTACTGACGCCGCTGTAAATTTGTTCTTCATTCCACCGGTTTTAACTGCCTTTTTAATGTGATTGTTTGGTACTATGATGTTCACCGCCCAGAGCCCTTCGGGGGAGGGGCGGTATATAAAATTGATTATAAATAAATAAATAAATAAATTATTAATCCTGGGAGGAGGGAGAGAGATGACACAACCAGGGTTTGTCTTAAACCAGGTAAGGCTCATAGTTTTATAACAGCAAAAGGGCAGACGCTGAAGAGAAGGACCTGGCACTGCAAGAACGGGGAAAGGAGCAGCTTGCAAGAGACTGTAGGGAGAATACCTCTCAACCATAAAGACAGGGGCATAGGGGGAGAAAATGGTGCCTGGGCCCCAACCACTGTGGCCCCCCACCCCCCAAGGAGCCCCCCCATTTACTTAAGTTCAGCCAGCTGCAGAACAGCCTGCTCCAGGCCACGGGGCCTGGCTGGTGGGGAAGGGGGAAGGGGAAGGGTGAGGGGTGTGGGTGTACCCCCCATGAAATCCTGCCCCCTTCTCCACCCCCCTGTGGATCCCTGCCCCCCCAACCACTCACTTTAGTTCAGCTGGCTGCAAACAGAGGCGTAGCACCAATGGAGCAGGGTGGGGCGCGACGCCCCAGGCGGAGCCGCTGCGGAGGCATAGCAAGGTTGCAGAGGGAGCATGGCAGGAGCATTGCGGGGCCATTGCGGGGCCATTGCGGGGCAGGGGCGGGCAAAGCCGTGGCAGGGGTGCAGGCATCCCGGGTGGAGTTTCCCCTCGCTCCACCTTTGACTGCAAAGGGCAGCCAGCTGAAAAAACAGCCTGCTCCGGGTCGCGGGGCCTGGCTAGTGGGGTGGGGCGGAGAAAGGGGGAGGGATGTGGGGCCGATTTCCACACCCCCATGTGACCCCAATGGCATGCACCTGGGGCGCCCCCCCATTCCTGTTATCGCTACGCCACTGCATACAGATATCACAAAGCAGAAGAAGGAAGGTTACTTGGATGGGCTTACAGGTAGCCCTGGCCTACAGCAGCCAATAAGTAGAAAGAGGGGTGGTGAAATTGAATAGTAGACAGCTAAGAGAGCGGAGCTTCCGGTAGGTCACTTTCTCAGCTAGAGATGCGGAGAAGCAGCAAAGGGAACAGCCCCAACTCAAAGCCCACCGAGAACGAGCATTTTTCCTTAACGGTTCCTACAAAAACATCCATAGGATTGAACACTCAAAGAGGCAAGAAACATTACACCGAAGGCCACGAGCAGGAGCTTAGCATCTGGATTCAAGGCATGCCCCCTCGGTAATGACCCCCACTAAAATGTAAGTGTGGGAAAATCGCCACTGGTCAGATCCACACATCGCTAGAATTCAATAGGGGCTCAGCTTTAGTCAGTTCTTGCATTAAAGTCCACCATTCAACTGCGGGGCTTTATCTACGGGGTTTACTCCTAACGACAAAGGCAAAAGGATTCCCCACCAAATCAGCTAAATACTCAGAACACATAATCGAGTCATTACGGATGAGGCTGAAATTAGGAAATTCGGAGACTCGCGATGAGCTCTCTGCCCACCAGATCTCATGACTGAAGTTCAATTCGGTTTACAAAGGGCTCACTCCGGCACCAGCAGAGCTGCGACTGTAGGAAAACTGGGGGTCACTTTGCAGCCAAATATCGTTAAGATCCCAGAGGTTTGACCTGAGGATCATCGTTATTGAGCTTCCCTGAGGATGCCACAGAAATCCACAACTTTTTCAAGGTGGTTTTCTGTTTTTGTTCTTAATGAATTAAAACAATTCCTGTTCGAAATCGAAATCAAACATCAGTTTGGTGATTACCAAACTTGAACTTTCCAAGACTGTTTCAAAGATTAACTCGAGATTCTCGAGTTTCTCGAGATTCTCGAGTTAATGGTGCTAATGACTGATGTGACCACTCCTGTCCAAATAATATTTTATTCGCTACAAAATTTGGCCTGATTTCAAATTTAATTTCTCGGCTAAAATTAAGAAACACATGTTCAGGTAAATGCTGTTCTCTTGCTGTCTAATATTTTTCCTGTTTTGGTAGTAGAAACTAAGCCATTTATACTTTTAAACATATGACAAAATTGGCATATTTGGAAGTGGCAACTTATGTTTTTTTTTACAGTGTTAAAGTAGTAAAACAAATTTAAGTTTGGTACAACTGTATTGCATTTGTTTCGTTTCAGTTTTGTTCTCCTGAATTTTTAATCCCCCCCCCCTTCCCCTCAGAAACATAGCAAAACATCTTTTTGAAGTGCACGGCTACAAAGTTTCTGGAAGTTTTAAATTTCCCGTTGCCTACCCTCGGCTTAGATATTGGTGGAGGACATCCGTTGCTTCCATGAAGCCTAAAAAATAAAATAGTTTCTAATGACTCTCTACCAGCTCTCTGTACCAGCATTAAACCCCAATTTTTGCTGAAAAGGGGGACAACGGAGGGGTTTGACAGAAGACCCTCCAAGTGATCCCACCCATTTTCCATTCTGAGAACTCTCATCCAAAATAATAATATTCCTGACTAAAACAAAGCCTTTTCCAAGACAAGCAGGGAAAGGGTCAGGGTTTTCTGACGGGAGCAAAAATGCCTGAATTAACCGGATAAAGGACAGAGCTGAGGACGGCGTCACAGAGCCCTGTCATTGAGCTTCTCTCTTCAAGAGCCTGCCAGAGCCGATACGGTGGCAGTGAACATACGAATCCATTAGACAGCTTGTTTTTATTTCTTCCCGGTACCTTCCTCCAGTCCATCCACATATCTTCTGCCCCATCACATGTCTCCTGACCGCTGGTCCGTAACCTCTCTGAGACACCACAATTCCCCACGCTCAGAATTTTTCTTTGTAGCCTTTATGTTCTATCACAAAAAAAGAGAGAGAGAAAGAGCAGGGGGGAGAGAGAAGGAAGCAGCGCCGGCAGTGTTTCCACAGCCCAGCGTTTCCTAACTAAAGATAGTTATTGATGTACAACGCTAGCGGTTTAGTGCGGCAGCCACATCAATAAACTAGGAAATACTGCTATGTCAGGTGTTACCCAAACAGCCTTACTAAGAAACCCTTTACAGTCTCACAGATGCTTTTTTTTCTCAAAACCCTGAACTGTGGCTTCTTTCAGGGAGAGCTGACACTCTCCTACCCTCTAGTGACAGCAACTGAAAAAGACAAAAGGTTAGATATTTCTTTTCTTCCCCTACTCCTTTATCCCATTTTTTTAACGGGATCAGCGTTAGTTCCTTTTCTTTCCACCACTGGCGCCTCTATTTTTTTTAAAAGGAGGAGAAACCTGCCAAAATCCCTAGTCCTACTCAAAAAGTGCTATCATGACTATATTCAAATGGAAACTTTGGGAAGAAAGGCACTGAAGATAAGGTATTGCGGAAGCAACTTGGAAAGGCTGTGGGTTTTCCAGGCTGAGTGTCAGGAATGGTACCTGGTTGATTAAGATGAAGATGAAGATGAAGAAGAAGAAGAAGAAGAAGAAGAAGAAGAAGAAGAAGAAGAAGAAGAAGAAGAAGAAGAAGAAGAAGAAGAAGAAGAGGAGGAGGAGGAGGAGGAGGAGGAGGAGGAGGAGGAGGAGTTTGGATTTATATCCCCCCTTTCTCTCCTGCAGGAGACTCAAAGGGGCTTACAATCTCCTTGCCCTTCCCCCCTCACAACAAACACCCTGTGAGGTGGGTGGGGCTGAGAGAGCTCAGAAGAGCTGTGACTAGGTCACCCAGCTGGCGTGTGTGGGAGTGTACAGGCTAATCTGAATTCCCCAGATAAGCCCTACACAGCTCAGGCGGCAGAGCTGGGAATCAAATCTGGTTCCTCCAGATTAGATACATGAGCTCTTAACCTCCTACGCCACTGCTAACCCTGGGTTAGGGCCATATAAACCGGAGACAGACGAGATTGCATCTGGTGATTGAGGTGCATACCTGTCAATGTAACTGCTTTTAGATATATGCTCTATGCCTGCTAAATGTAAGCACTGTGTTAATGGGACATTCCTTCCTTGATCTGTTTCACACGCTTGGTAGATAATTAGCCTTGTTCCTGGCACCCCGATAGTCTCATGGGAATCAGCATGTTCCCCTTGCTCCGTGGGGACGGGAGGCCAGGTGGCTTTATCTCTTTCTGTCACTGATCTTGGGGAATGCTTGGTCCCACATGTAACATTCTTTGGGAAAATGGGAGGGGGATGCATTTGGGATAAAGAGGGGTGCACTTCCTATAAACTGGGTGCTTCATTACCTTTTCAATAAACACTACTGATCAGTGATCTAGAGTCCATTTATTATTTTAAGGATCAAGGTCTAACACAGTGTAGCCGTGGTCTGGTAGCTTCTGCTCCTAATGCTACACTTTCATCTGCAGCTGGCATCATCAGAGATGGGTTTCTCTCCATGACACAATGGCACACATCTTATTGCGACCCATTTTCTCCAGAGGAACAGATCCTTTGGCGATCAACTGTAATGATGGGAGATGTTCAAGGGCCACCTACAGGTTAACACTAGGCTTGGTCAATGCCCTAGGAATTCGGTAAAATGAGGATTCGGATTTATTCGGGCATAAAATTATCTGTACGCCTGAATAAGACAAATAACATATTCGGATATACCCGAATATTTGGGTATACCCAAAAATTCAGGTCAGTCCGAATTTTGTTGGTATTTTTTTGGGGGGGGTTGTGTTTTGGCCTACAGGAGCGCATTTTTAAAGCTAGCGGCACCAAAATTTCAGGGTGTCATCTGGAAACTCTCCTGATGTTGTCACCCAAGTTTGGTGAGGCTTGGTTCAGCGGGTCTAAGGTTATTGACCCTCATCCCCCAGGGTTTCCAATGGGAGCTAACAGGAGATAGGGGCTACCCCTTTGAGGGTACATAATTTTGGACCCCCCGAACCAAACTTCACCAAACTTTGGTGACACCATCAGGATAGTCTCCGGATGATACCCTGAAAGTTTGGTGCTGCTATCTTTAAAAAATGCACCCCCTGCAGGCCGGAACTCGAAAAAACACCAAAAATACCCCCAAATGCCTTGTATTCGGATTTGTTCATATTCTGTCAGGACATATTAGGCCAATTTTGGCCCGAATATACCTGAATGCATGGATTCAGTGCACGCAAATCTCCAAGTCTAGCTAACATTCTTTGGTACAACATTCATTACAGAGGTAAGGGGGTGGGAGAAGGAACGGAGAGATTTTGACAGTATGCCTTACTGTGGGCAACTATGTCTCATCTTTAAGTATAAGCCAATAATTTGAGTTGGCACCATTCCCGACAAAATACCGGACCATGAGCCCTTTCTGTGTGAATTTCCTAAAACATCTGTAAAATGTTTTCAATCCCAACCCCTTTATCACAAGGTTTGTCCCCACACACACACACACACCCTTGAAATGATTCAGGGTAGTCATGAGTGGGTTCCTCCCCCCCCCCTTTTGAATTATTTATTGAATCAGTGCTTCTTGCTGTGATTCCGTAAAGCTCATATAATGGATGCTTCGAAGATTTTACTCCCCCCAAAATAAAACAAACTCTACACAGAACTGATGCAAATAAACAGGCGAGGGGAAATGGAATGAGCTCAGTGACGTAATAAAATCGTGCCAAGGAGAAAGTTCAGGGACAGCACAGAGGCACAGAAAACGTAATAGATAGATCACACAGCACGTGACAGCATTTTGAAAATGTTTCAGGCTAAAGAACTGTTTTAAAAGGGAATTAATTTACAATGTTTTGAGGCTGCAAATAAAATGTTTTTGGAACACAAGGGAGGAAATGTTTTCTTTCCTGTCTCAAAACGCTTCAAAGGGTTTGTGTGGAAAGGGCCTGCACAGACCACAAATGAGGAGGGTTCCCCTTAGGTGTTTTATCATCGTCTGTTTTCTTGTGGATTTTTGGCTACCTAACACAGTTCTCATGTACAGATTTCAAACTCTTGTGGATTGGAAGGCAATGTCTGAGGCTGAAAGCAGGTTACCTTCGGTGTAGAGAGCTTCCTTCGAGTCGTCCACTTCTGGTGGCAAAATCCCCATCAGCCCAACACGAGTGACCCAAGTAAAGCCACAAGAGAGAGAAAGAAAGAGAGAGAAGGTTGGGAGAATGAGTCACCAGCTTTGAACCTAGCTCGCACAGTTGGAGGTATCAAGGATAGGATCTTAGGCCTGCAAACACCCTCAGGAAGTCCACCCATGCGGTCCCTTCTGCTGTCTTCTGGGTCATAGCTCAGTCAGTGAGCAAAGACCTGCCCATCACCTCAACTGTTCGCTCCATGGGATGGAGCCACCCATAGTAACACTTCTGGGAGGCAAAAGCCACTCCCCTTCCCCAGGAAATGATATGAACCCACGGGACCTCCTTTCCACCATGACAACTGTGGGGCTGCCTCAACGTGTTTCTGGTTCTACACATGAAGCAGGGCACATCCTTGACCCGGTGTCTGCAACAGATCTTCAGAGGTGTATCACAGAGAGCAGTGGCGTAGTGGCTAAGAGCAGTGGCTAAGAGCAGGTGCACTCTGATCTGGAGGAACCGGGTTTGATTCCCAGCTCTGCCGCTTGAGTTGTGGAGGCTTATCTGAGGAATTCAGATTAGCCTGTACACTCCCACACACGCCAGCTGGGTGACCTTGGGCTAGTCACAGCTTCTCGGAGCTCTCTCAGCCCCACCCACCTCACAGGGTGTTTGTTGTGAGGGGGGAAGGGCAAGGAGATTGTAAGCCCCTTTGAGTCTCCTACAGGAGAGAAAGGGGGGATATAAATCCAAACTCCTCCCTCCCTCCCCCTCCTCCTCCTCTGTGATACACCTCTGAAGATGCCAGCCACAGATGCAGGCAAAACATCAGGAACAAGATCTACCAGACCACAGCCAAACAGCCCAGAAAACCCACAACAACCGTATGCAACCAAGATTCTGAGCTTGCCCGACTTTTACAAAGCCAAGAGTCTGCTCTTGCTAATTTCCCACTCTAAAAGGGATAGACTCACACTTTTTTGGGTAGCGATACTGTCTGCAACTTTGTCCTTTTACCTAAAGATGCCAGTGATTGAACTTGCAGCCTTACCATGTCAAGCAGAGGCTCTGCCACTGAGCTACAAACCTTCTCTTCTCTCCACCTCTCCTAATGGCAGCCATTCGGCCACAACACTTAACACCAGATCCCGGGCTACTTACGTTTCTTTTAACGTCTGCCTGCTTCACTGCCAGCTTCAAATCCAACACAATCACGCCCATGTCATCCTCTAGACTGTTTGGATCTTCCAGCTTAAGAATCTTCTCAGTAGTCCTGAAAACAGAAAAAACACATATGTATTTCGACGGCTTTGACAGCTAGAATCAACTGGCAGTTGTGGGTTTTCTGGGCTGTGTAGCCATGATCTGGTAGGTTTTCTCCTAACATGTGGCTCGCATCTACGACTGGCATTTTCAGAGGCATGTCACAGTGTGATGCTCTCCGCGTGGCACCGTGCACATCTCACCATGACACGCCTCTAAAAATGCCAACCACAGGTGCTGGTGAAACGTTAGGAACTAAAACTACCACACCACAACTACAGGGGGTGATTTAGTAAAACCGAATCATCAGAAAACCTTTACTGACAAAACGCAAGTGCAAAAGACACACACACACACACCCCTTCAGGCAAGGTAACCACTTACGCAGCTGTCTTCCTGCCTTTTTCCCTTCAGGGACTGAGGCAGTTCAGAACGTTGGTAGTGTAAGGTAGAAAGCACTTTCCCTCAGCCCTGTAACACACCCCAGAAGGAGAAGGATGCCCGTTGACTTTTCCTTTCCAGGTGCTCCCCCCTCTAAGGCACACTAAAATAAGTATACTGAGGCATATGTAAACTTAAACAGTAACAGATTTATTTAACAGAGGAGATGGGTAATGGAGAAATATTAACTTGGAAGTGGATGGATGAGGCAAATAAGGCAGGAGGCAAGAGAAATATATACACTAATTAACACAAGAGCTTGGCACAGAGGTTTAGGGTGTTGCATTTTTTTCAGCATAGCATTTAAGATTATTCAGCTTAGATTTTGGTTTCATAGACGATACCCAGTTTGTGCAGTTCCTTTATCTTAGATGGCACTGGCTTGTGGTTTCTACACACAGGGTCCTAGCATAGGCTAGGTCAGTGGTGGCGAACCTTTGGCCCTCCAGATGTTATGGACTACAATTCCCATCAGCCCCTGCTCTGACCATGCTTTGCTTGTTGTTTTGGGACTACGTTAGCCTGTTGAATAAGGACCGTGGACGGTTGCTAACCTCAACCTGCCTCCTTGGCTTCCCTGGCCGCCAGCCCGTGACATCCGTGGACCTGAGGCTACAAGGTTTCAAAGCCTCGTGCTGCGATTCTCTAGGGGTCATGCCTTCGCAGCTTCAAAGACCCAACCCCCCAACATTGGGGGGGAAAAACCCTGACAGAAATAACAGAGCGACGGCTGGCACAAGCTCAGAAAACGGTGCCGATTAGGAAGTCCGGAAAGCACGGGAAACATCTCAAAGAGATGGCCTAGCAAGTAGGATTATTTTCAAAACGTTTTCAAAAAAAGAATCGTCATGGAACAGCATGCAAAGAAAACATTTTGAGACTGGAAATTAAATGTTCAGGGGTAACATCATTGCGGAATTCCATGGAGGAAACGTTTTATTTCCTGCCTCGAAATGTATCCACATTGCTTTCACATCCTGCCTGTGAGCTCCCAATGGCACCTGGTGGGCCACTGCAAGTAGCAGAGAGCTGGACTAGATGGACTCTGGTCTGATCCAGCTGGCTTGTTCTTATGTTCTTATGTTTTATTTGGGTTGTGCAGGATGGACCATCAAGTCAGCATTCTCCAGGGTCCCCAGGGTCTCAGATTGAGGTCTCCTACAACCCCTGCCAACTAATCCTTCCAACTGGAGATGCCAGGGATTGAACCTACGGCCTTCTGCATGCCAAGCAGATGCTGTACCACTGAGTGTCAGGCCCGCACCACTCTGGGTCTGGCAGTTCACACGTTCATGCCTGGCTGCAGATGGCCCAGCCATTATCATTGCTCAAGGCCATGTGAGCCTCTCCCTGCTCGCATGAAACTAGTCAATAGAGCTTAGCCATTCATCCTTATCTACCTTCCAGAAGGAGTGAACCGTATGTCCTAAACAATGCTCCTATTCCCCAACAGTCCTTTCACATGCTGATATTTTGGGAATGCAAGGGTGGGGGGATTTTGGGTCGAGCCTTCTGTAACTTACAGGTATATACCAGAGGTCAGAGAGCCAAACTTCAGTTTCAGCTATCTGAGCCTTTGGGCTGACACAGTTCCAATAAAGCTCTTGAAATCTTCTTGAGTCTCGTTTTATGACCAGAGCAACAGACCCTAACACTGAGCCACAATGCCTCCCAAGTACTTATTTTGGCCTTGCTTAGCCGCCAAACCCTGACAAGACAACACTCGTTTGGGAGATGGTCAATGGACAAAGCAGGCTATAAATGAAAATAACAACAGTAATAATAATGTACTTGACTTAATAAGACTTCAGCATACCTGTTGAGCTCCAGTTCATCCAGTTTTACAAAAGCTGAACCCATAAAGTCAGAAGAGGTGAGGTCTCGGTCATATACCTGACACGCAGAGAGTCGGAGGGAAAAACAAACACAGCATTTCAGTATTGGAAAATAGTTTCAGCGCGTGAGATCAAGGCCTTTGCTGATTAGAGCGAGCCAGACTAAGATCTGGGAGACCCTGGTTCAAATTCCCACACTGCCACAAAGCTCAGGAGGCACCTAGAGCCTCATGAAGAAACCCTTGGGGTCTCTTCCAACTCTACAATTCTATAATGGGTTCAAGGTGAAGGAAAAGAGATTCCACCTAAACATCAGGAAAAACTTCCTGACAGTAAGGGCTGTTTGACAGTAGAATTCACTACCTTGGAGTGTGGTGGAGTCTCCTTCTTGGGAGGTTTTTAAAGAGAGGCTGGATGGCCATCTGTCAGGAGTGCTTTGCTTGTGTGTTCCTGCAATGCAGGGGGTTGGACTAGATGGCCCTGGGGGGTCTCTTCCAACTCTATGCTTCTATGATTCTATCCAGTCTGGCCCAGAAACACAGAGATGCAGACTACCACCACCGCCACCACCAAATAGACACAAGTATAAAGTCTTGCAGGAGCGTAGTTTGCTTCTCTCGCTGCACCAATCTGTTGCAGTAAAAATTAAACCCAAATCAGCTTTTGATTCCAGCAACCGATCAGGGTGACTAAAGCTCACTTCACCAAATACAGATAGTGGATTCTAACTAGGCAGATGTTTATATGTTCAAATTCAAATTGATTATGGCACCACTGGACATATATTATGATGGTGGGAACTGACTGTTAAATTTATTGGGATTTTTCATTGTAAATTGAACTAAGCCTGTCATGAGGCCTATAAATAATTCATTCATTCATTCATTCATTCATTCATTCATTCATTCATTCATTCATTATAAACAAACAAATAAATAAATATGAAAAAATAAGGTCAAAGTACAGCAACCAGCACAGTTTTCTCCTTTTGTAACACTTTTTTCTGTATTTCTGACATCTCATGATGAATACTTTTTTTTGCATTTTTCTAAATGTGGTAATCCTAGTCTTATTGCTTTGCTAATTTGATGTCTCAAGATGTTTGGTGGCATTTGCTTGGGTGTGTAAAGTACCACCAAGTCACAGCTGACTTATGGCAGTCCAGTAAGATGTTCAAGAGACTAACAGAGGTGGTTTGCCACTGCCTTCCCCTGCATGGAAACCCCGGACTTCTTTGGTGGTCTTTCATCCAAGCACTAGCCAGGGCCAACCCTGCTTAGCTCCCGAGATCTGATGAGATCAGGCTAACCTGGGCCATCGAGGTGGATGCAAGAGGTGAACAAAGATCGTTTGCCATTGCTTTCCTCTGCATAGCGACCTTAGACTTGTGTGTTCCTGCATGGCAGGGGGTTGGACTTGATGGTGCTGGTGGTCCCTTCCAACTCTATGATTCTACGACTTCCTTGGTGGTCTCCTATTCAGGCACTAACCAGGGCCAACCCTGCTTAGCTTCTGAGATCTGACGAGAACTGGGCAATTCAGATTAACTTAGAACAGGGGTCTGCAACCTGCGGCTCTCCAGATGTTCAATTGGCCATTGATGGGAATTGTAGTCCATGAACATCTGGAGAGCCGCAGGTTGCAGACCCCAGACTTAGAACATGTGGTTTGCCTTAAGTCTCAGTTGACAAAGGTGGACTAAAATAAATAGAAGTAACTGACTATTTCTCAAGCTCTGCTAATTTAAACATCTTTCAGTTGCCACCCTATGTTCCTTCATTCGTGACACTTGCACGATATTTCACTCCATCAGGAACCTCCAAACCAGACCCAGAATTTCACTATGGCTGAAAATTCGACAGTGGCTCTGAGCTCAACGTTACCTTGACACGAAGCTTCCGATCCAGGGACTGTATCGGAAGTACGACCACTTCATCCCAAACAGGGTTCAAATTCTTGTAGATGACTTTGCTTTTGTATAATGTTTTCCCGTTCACCTTAAACTTCACATATGGATCGCTTGTACCTTAATGAGAAATAAAAAGGAGGTAATCGAAAGGGGAAAGCCTTCGTTAACAGCTGCATTTGGTCATTTCTACACTATACACTGTGGCAGAGGGGCCATAAAGGGGTCTGCAACCTGCGGCTCTCCAGGTGTGGGAGTGGTCCAAATTGTAGTCCATGAACATCTGGAGAGCTGCAGGTTGCAGACCCCTGGGCCATAGTAAAGAGCCTTAGAAAGGTCACAAAACAGTTGCAAACAGCTGCTGCTGCTGCTCCTCTGCATTGAGTCAGTGGTCTAGCCTTGGACCACTCCCAAACGTATTTATTTGAGGGCAAATAAATGCTATATTGGGAATGACTGAATGCTCCAATATGCTCCAATAACTGTAGATGAAGAGGCAACCCAATATTGTCAGTCCTCAGGGGAGGAAGACCTGTTGTGTCACTGTATGAGTTACTGCAATGGGCTTCTCTTCTTTCAGGGAGGGAGGGAGGGAGGGAGGGAGGGAGGGAGGGAGGGAGGGAAGGAAGGAAGGAAGGAAGGAAGGAAGGAAGGAAGGAAGGAAGGAAGGAAGGAAGGAAGGAAGGAAGGAAGGAAGGAAGGAAGGAAGGAAGGAAGGAAGGAAGGAAGGAAGGAAGGAAGGAAGGAAGGAAGGAAGGAAGGAAGGAAGGAAGGAAGGAAGGAAGGAAGGAAGGAAGGAAGGAAGGAAGGAAGGAACCATAAAGCATGGAGAAAGGTGACACCCCCCCCCCCCGGGTGCTTTTGAGTTCAACCTGAATGTAAAGACGAAATAAGGGACAGTTATTAATCGGCATTAAGGATGAAATAATTCTTTTGCATGCTGTATGGTATTTACTGCATACTAGGCTTTAAATGAGCTTTTGGAAAGACAGTGGACTGTTCATGTGAAATTGAATTCATTGTATGGCAGCGTTTTGTATAGTTCTCTGCGTCAACGACAGTGCTTTGGGTACATATTTGGGATTTCGGTTGTTGTTATATCTGTGCATCATCCGCTCTACATTTGCATTAGGTTTAGTAGAAGTATTTCTAGCAGATACTGAAAGCTCTAAGCGTTGCCAGTCAGAGGTTTTGCAACAGGCACACAGGAAGGACCCACAAGCAGGCAGGAGGCAAGGGGGTGTGGGAACATAAGAACATAAGAACTAGCCTGCTGGATCAGACCAGAGTCCATCTAGTCCAGCACTCTGCTATTCGCTACCACCAGGCGCCTTTGGGAGCTCACATGCAGGATGTGAAAGCAATGACCTGCTGCTGCTGCTGCTCCCGAGCACCTGGTCTGCTAAGGCATTTGCAATCTGAGATCATGGAGGATCAAGATTGGGAGCCATATATCGACTTCTCCATAAATCTGTCCAAGCCCTTTTTAAAGCTAGCCAGGTTAGTAACTATCACCACCTCCTGTGGCAGCGTATTCCAAACACCAATCACACGTTGCGTGAAGAAGTGTTTCCTTTTATTAGTCCTAATTCTTCCCCCCAGCATTTTCAATGGATGCCCCCTGGTTCTAGTATTGTGAGAAAGAGAGAAAAAATTCTCTCAGTCGACATTTTCTACCCCATGCAAAATTTTATAGACTTCAATCATATCCCCCCTCAGACGTCTCCTCTCCAAACTAAAGAGTTTTAGTTTAGAGGGAAGGAAGGCACAGAGATCGACACAGGGGCTTGGTAGTAACCAGAGAAGGGGGAGGGGTCCTGAGAACTCTTGGCCCAGAAACCCCACCCCAGAAGCCGGGACAGGCACTGACTGGTTGCTCTGGTGGGCCGCTTTCTGAGCTGCCACCGCCGGATCTGTGTGTTGTAGAAAGCCGCTCAGCTTGGATGTGTCCAATGGCCACACAAGGCCAGTCAGCAGGTGGTCCTATGGCACTGCCACTAGTAGCCTCTAACCCTGGCAGTCTGTCGGCTTCCTCCTGGGCCATTACAATAGCCCAGACTTGCCCTGGAACAAACAAGACGTGTCTAATTCTGTGGAATCCTTTGTGGGGAGTGGCTTCCCCTAACTCCGTGGTGGCGAACCTTTGGCACTCCAGATGTTATGGACTACAATTCCCATCAGCCAATTGGCCATGCTGGCAGGGGCTGATGGGAATTGTAGTCCATAACATCTGGAGTGCCAAAGGTTTGCCACCACTGCCCTAACTGAACGTACGGCCTCATCCAAAACACACACAGAGAGAAAATATTGCAATCCACGAGAGAACAGAGATAATACCAAGTCTGAAATAATGCCAATAACCTTCAGAGGGAGTTTGAAAATAAGACGGGGCGAACAATTCATTGTGTGCTCCTTTTGTTAACTTTACTTGCATATTCCAAGCCCATTTGCTCCCTTCTATAAACAAAGGCAACAGACAAGAGATGCACGAGACACCAGAGAGAAAGAGAGACCACCTTTATCATCCCGATAAGCCAAAGCTGCCAGCGTATTAAAAGTGTCCCTCAACTATTAACGACGACGGATGTGAGAAGAGGCAACGGAGAGGCGAGACAAGCAGAGGAACACGCAGACGGAAACTGCGAACCGAGCGACGCAGGCAGGAGATCCAAAATCCGCCACTCAGCAGGATCGGAAACAAAGGAGAGATGTTCAGGAGAGCGGGTCTTCCCAAAAACGATGGCTCAGACAATGGGCCATATTGGACCATTCCGCTCCACTAAGGGGGACGGCCATTCATCCATGACGGATTATGTCCCCGTTAGTTCAGCGGAATGGGACAACGCAGCACAATACGTTTTGGCCTCCTGCAATATTAATCTCGACACCACCCCCTCCCGCTCTTCTTGTAAAGAGAGAACATCTCCGCAGGGATCGCCGGCATTTTCTTGTAACAACATTAAAGTTTCATGGTTGTCGGAATCCGCCGCCCCCCGTCCCTCGCTGTAAAACAACACCAGCCATGCGAAGCAAGCTTTAACAACCATTCCGATACAGATTTCTTTCTTTAAAAAAAAACACAAAGAAGAATACACCGTACAGAGGAAAGGGGGGGTACGGGGAGGAGAGCTGTAATGAAAGAGTCTTTTAATTAAATGAGATTGCCTTCCTGGGATCCGGACTTCATGCTTGTCAGCTTACTCTCAAAATAAACATCTCACCACCGGTCCTCTACGGTGTCACTTACGGAGGCAAAGCACGCCGGGTAATCCCTAGGTATCTTGACAGCTACATAATGTTGAAACTGTTTCACGGGTGAACGGCGGCACTTGCGTGAAAGAAAATATTAATGTCTGGAATTAATAGGAAAGAAAGGGGGGACGGCAATTGACAAAGGCAAAAAGGGGGGGGAGAAGTGTCAAGTTAGTAGAACGTTAATTGGGAGGGGGCACAGATAATTGAGAGGCGGACAGAGGGGGGGAGAGAGAGAAAAGTAAGGAGAGGAACGAGGAGGGGGTCCCTCATTCCCCCCCCCCCCACAACTCCAGCCAAAGAAAAAACTGTCACCCAAGTA
The DNA here is from genome assembly GCF_021028975.2 of Sphaerodactylus townsendi. Classification (NCBI taxonomy): domain Eukaryota; kingdom Metazoa; phylum Chordata; class Lepidosauria; order Squamata; family Sphaerodactylidae; genus Sphaerodactylus; species Sphaerodactylus townsendi. Next base: position 27,023,478 of record NC_059441.1, read on the forward strand.
ACATCTCAACTAGGCAAGCGGGAGGAAAAGGGAGAAGCAAACGGGCGGACGAGTCAGCTGCTCTGAGGAGATACCAATGATAGGCCTCAGTTTCAACCGGCAGACGGGCTTGAACTTTAAAACTGGCAGTTTTGCAGACAATGAGACGTTTACTTAAAGTGGGTTTCCCAGATGCAACCAAAAAGTCCCTCAACATTGATTAAATGAGTTATTAAGAGCAGCAAAGTTGCGGCATGGTGTAGTGGGTAAGAGCAGGTGGACTCCAATCTGGAAAACTGGGTTTGATTCCCCACTCCTCCACCTGAGTGGCGGAGGCTTATCTGGTGAACCAGATGTGTTTCTGCGCTCCTACATTCCTGCTGGGTGACCTTGGGCTAGTCACAGTTCTTCGGAACTCTCTCAGCCCCACCAACCTCACAAGGTGTCTGTTGTGGGGAGAGGAAGGGAAAGGAGCTTGTAGGCCACCTTGAGTCTCCTTATAGGAGAGAAAGGTGGGGTATAAATCCAAACTCCTCTTCTTATTATGGCAAGCCTTCATGGTGATTTTCTAGGCAAGAGAGGAACAGAAGTTGTTTGCCACTGCTTTCCTCTGCATAACAACCCGGGTCTTCTTTGGCCAGTCTGGGCCGCTCAGGTGGCCAAAATAACACATATGATAGCCATCGATGTGAGCGAAACATTAGGAACAAAAACTACCAGGCCGTGGCCACACAGTCCGGAAAACCCACAACGGCCAGTTGCTTCCGACAGCGAACGTCTTGGACAACGCAACACGTTGTTACCTTGATAAATGACACTACCTGGATTTTGTTCATGCATGAACTTAAAAAAAACACTTGTCTTGAATTTATCACAGTCCTTTTCTCCAACCCAACACAACCTCTGCACATCTATGGTTTCCAGCTAAACATGGAACCAGAGAAATAAAGAAACATCAATTGCCTGAAAACAGCAATGCATACCTTTAAGACAGCCAAGACAACGGGCTTAACATTAAATCTGAGCAAACGGCATTTACTTTTTTTAAAAATAGAACTAGTCAAGTGAACCAAGAAGAAGAAGAAGAAGAAGAAGAAGAGGAGGAGGAGGAGGAGGAGGAGGAGGAGTTTGGATTTATATCCCCCCTTTCTCTCCTGCAGGAGACTCAAAGGGGCTTACAATCTCCTTGCCCTTCCCCCCTCACAACAAACACCATGTGAGGTAGGTGGGGCTGAGAGAGCTCTGAGAAGCTGTGACTAGCCCAAGGTCACCCAGCTGGCGTGTGTGGGAGTGCCCAGGCTAATCTGAATTCCCCAGATAAGCCTCCACAGCTCAGACGGCAGAGCTGGGAATCAAACCCGGTTCCTCCAGATTAGATACACGAGCTCTTAACCTCCTACGCCACTGCTGCTCCTGCACCCTGCCATTGTTTATCTGAAAAAAGGGGAGCATGTGTGACCCATACACCAGGACCCCTTCCGCACACGCAAAATAATGCACTGTCAATGCACTTTGCAGCTGGATTTCACTGTGCGGTACAGCAAAATCCACTTTCAAACAGTTGTGAAAGTGGATTGAATCTGCATTATTCTGCATGTGCGGAAGAGACCCAGCTAATATATACCACTTGATGCTAGGGATGCTAAAGGTTTTGGGGGTGGAGCCTCGGGAGGGCGGGGTTTGGGGAGGGGAGGTACCTGAGCAGGGCATACTGCCAGACAAGCCACCCTTCAAAGCAGCCACTGTCTCCAGGGGAAACTGCTCTCTGTCATCGGCAGATCAGTGGTAATCCCAGGAGCTCTCCAGCCACCACCTGGAGGTTGGCGACCCTACCTGAGACCTCCCACCTGAGTCCTACTCTGGAACACTCAAGAAGAAGAAGAAGAAGAAGAGTTTGGATTTATATCCCCCCTTTCTCTCCTGCAGGAGACTCAAAGGGGCTTGCAATCTCCTTGCCCTTCCCCCCTCACAACAAACACCCTGTGAGGTAGGTGGGGCTGAGAGAGCTCCGAGAAGCTGTGACTAGCCCAAGCTCACCCAGCTGGCGTGTGTGGGAGTATGAAGTGACAGAATCCAGAGATGGTGGAGTGTGGACGACCACTTCTGAGCACAGGAGAAAAATGTAATTTCTTAAGGCTTGGCCATGGTGAACAACTCCTCAAATCGGAAGGAAGGAAGGAAGGAAGGAAGGAAGGAAGGAAGGAAGGAAGGAAGGAAGGAAGGAAGGAAGGAAGGAAGGAAGGAAGGAAGGAAGGAAGGACGGACGGACGGACGGACGGACGGACGGACGGAATGATGGAAGGACAGAACCATAAAGCATGGAGAAAGAAGGAAAGAGAGAGTGTGTGTTTTTAGCCCCAAAGAGCCCTTCAATAGGTGAATAGTAATGCACTGGTGGTTCCTGATCCATGGGAAATTAGGCCAATTGGCCATGCTGGCAGGGGCTGATGGGAATTGTAGTCCATAACATCTGGAGTGCCAAAGGTTCGCCACCACGGGACTCTAGTGAGACCAGGCTCTGTGGTATCTTACACAATTCCGCAGGGTCTGAAAAACAGAGCTGTTCCACCAGGCGCATTGTTGAGGCAGCTATGGTACTATCTGGTCTTCCTTTCTCCCCGTTCCCTTTCTTTACCATTTTGTTTCGGGAAAATAATTTCCAACCCTCATAGGACTGGATTTATCGTCATCTTAGCCGAGCTGTGGTAATTTGCTGAACTTTTTAAATGTTTTATGGTGATATATATGATTGTAATTAATATTGATATGGTTGTGAAAAAGAAGAACAAGAAGAAAAAAAGAAGAACAAGAAGAACGAAGAAGAAGAAGAAGAAGAAGAAGAAGAAGAAGAAGAAGAAGAAGAAGAAGAAGAAGAAGAAGAAGAAGAAGAAGAAGAAGAAGAAGAAGAAGAAGAAGTTAATATGCCACCCCTCTCCTTCTGACACTTGATGCTAGGAATTATAAATTATTATGATTACCAATTAAAACTTCATGGACAAGACGTATGTTCACTGTAACTTGTAACTGAATGCATCAAGCGGGGATTCATTCCATGGAAACAGGCAGAAACAAATGCAACATTTGAGTCGCCCATGCTCATACACAGTCTAGCTGCTGTCAGTTTAGAAGGATCCAAAGTTCAGAAAATTAAATCCTGCCATATGCCCCCGACATGCACAAACAATCTCTTTTTGTCACCACAAGTCAGGACTGTGACAAGTGTTTCAAGCGCTTCCATCCAACGACGGTTAAAAAAAAAAACCTGGGAAGAAACTGACCAAGCACTTTTTCAACAAAGGGGAGTTTTGTGTTTTTCCTTAAAAGAGCGCTTGAATCTTTAGTCAGGTGGCAATCGTTTTTTTAAAAAAAACCTTTTCTCCTTCTTGTATGAATTTGGGACGCACTGTTTGATGTGCATCTTCCTAGAACGGTGGTGGCGAACCTATGGCACTCCAGACGTTCAACAACTACAATTCCCATCAGCCCCTGCCAGCAATTGTGGTTCATGAACATCTGGAGTGCCATAGGTTCGCCATCATGGTCCTAGAAGAATTCCAAACATACAAGCAGTTATAGCACATGGATGGAATAAAACAGCGCTCCCCATAGTGATGAAAGCTGTCTGGTGAGGTTTAAATGGCTACTGCTGCCCTCTAGCAGTTAAAATGAGAAGGGCCAGAGAGATTCTGCTCTCTTCCAGAGTTTAGTTTGGGTCCTAAGATATGGTTGGAAGGCACTGGATACAGACAGCTAAGCAGATCAGAAAATGCACCATACATACATTCCCTCAAGTTCCGCAATGCAATAAAATATACAGGTACCCCATACATTTCCAGATCAAATCAAACCTGAATTCTCCCAAGATGTTAAAAAGGCTTAAGCTGAGGCTATCAGAGTCTGGTCCCATCATGAGAAGGAAGACAGGACTCATTGGAAAGGGCAATAATGCTAGGAAAAGTTGCAGGCTCAACATGACATGGGTTGACTCGATAAAGCAAGTCACAGCTCCGTGGTTTGCAAGACCTGAGCACGGTTGTTAATAACAGGAAATTCTGAAGGCCCTTCATTCACAAGGTCACCCTAAATCAGAAGTGATCTCATGGCACAAATGATACACACACCACACATTCATTCTTCCCAAACACGTTTGCTAAGTACAAACAAACGTGTTTACTATATATAATTATCTGGATTCACAGAGGCCCATGCACTATCACTGTCACAGACTAATCTGATCTCTTTCTTGATAGAGAGACAAGTTTGGAAGACAAACTGTGGATGAACAATGCCTTGACTTCAGTAAGGCTTTTGACAAGGTGCTCCATGACATCTTGCAAGCAAGCTGGTAAACTGTGGGCTAGACAATGCTACTGTACTTGTCATTGGTTGACTGACCGAACCCAAAGGGTGCTCACCAATGGCTCATCTTCATCCTGGAGAGAAGTGACTCTTTGCAGATGCCACCAAATTAGGAAGTCTGGCTAATCCCCCCCCCCCCCCACCCCCCCAGAGGACAGGATCAGAATTCAAAATGTCCTGAACAGATTAGAGAGCTGGGCCAAAACTAACAGACTTATTTTCAACGGAGATAAATGTAAGATACTACACTTTGGCAGGAAAAAAAATGAAATGCACAGATATAGGATGAGGAACACCTGGCTTGACAACGCTACATGTGTAAGGGATCTGGGAGTCTTAGTAGACCACAAACTGAACATGAGTCAGCAGTGTGATGCAGCAGCCACAAAAGCCAATGCGATTCTGGGCTGCATCAATGGGAGTATAGTGTCTAGATTGAGGAAGTAATTGTACCACTCTACTCTGCATTGTGTCCAGTTCCAGGTGCTGCAATTCAAGAGGGATACTGACAAGCTGTAATGGGTTTTCAAGGCAAGAGATGTTCAAAGGTGGTTTGCCATTGCCTGCTTCTGCATAGCCACCCTGGACTTCCTTGGTGGTCTCCCATTCAAATACTAACCAAGACCAGCCCTACTTAGCATCTTATGGCATCCCTGAAGGGCTTTCAAGGCAAGGGATGGGCAGAGGTGGTTTGCCATTGCCTCTTTCCTTGTAGAAATCCTGGACTTCCTGGGTGGTCTCCCATCCCAATACTAACCAGGACTGACCCTGCTTAGCTTCTGAGATGTAATGAGCCCGTGCTAGCCTGGGCCACTCAGGTCAGCCCTGACACACATTCACGGTGGTGGAAGGCACTATCAAGTCACAGCCGACGATGGCAACCCTGTAAGGTTTTCAAACTGTCATTTGTCATTGACTGCCTATGCGTAGCAACTCTGCCAGAGGAAAATATTGACAAGTAGATGGGTGACACCTGGCTTGACAACAGTGCACGCAAAAGGGATCTGGGAGTCTCAGTAGACCATAAACTAAACATGAGTCAGCAGTGTGATGCGGCGGCCAAGAATGCCAATGCGATTTTGGCCTGTATCCATAGAAGTATTGCTTTCACGTCCTGCGTGTGATTTCGCACAGGCATCTGGTGGGCCACTGCGAGTAGCAGAGTGCTGGACTAGATGGACTTTGGTCTGATCCAGCCGGCTCTTCCTTATGTTCTTATGAGTATAGTGTCAAGATCAAGGGATGTAATTGTACCTCTCTATTCTGCATTGGTTAGACCTCACCTGGAATATTGTGTACACTTCTGGGCACCACAGTTCAAGAAGGATATGACAAGCTGAAACAGATCCAGAGGAGGGTGACCAAAATGGTAAAAGGTTTGGAACCCATGCCCTACGAGGAGAGACTTAGGGAGCTAGGGATGTTTAATTTGGTGAAGAGAAGGTTAAGAAGTGACATGATAGCCATGTTTAGATATTTGAAGGGATGTCATGTTGAAGAGAGAGAAAGCTTGTTTTCCGCTGCTTCAACGACTAGGACACGGAGTAATGGTTTCAAGGTGAAGGAAAAGAGATTCCACCTAAACATTAGGAAGAATCTCCTGACCATCAGGGCTGTTAGACAGTGGAATTCACTGCCTCGGAGAGTGGTGGAGTCTCCTTCTTTGGAGGTTTTTAACCAGAGGCTGGATTAACATACGTTGGTAGTTCTTTGATTGTGTGTTCCTGCAATGTAGGGGGTTGTGGTCTCTTCCAACTCTATGATCCTATGACATTCATAAACCAAAGATCAGATTCTGCATGAGGCAACTTCACATATGTACCTGAAGCTAAAACTACACAGTTAGTACTGAAACGTTCAAAAGCCCATCACAAAAGAATGGTGGACAGTGCACGACCAACAGGCAGACAGAAGCGAAAGCAGACGCTTATGCAACACTTACGAACAGCCACAAGAGGGCACCCTTGCAAGTGAAATTAATTCTCATCTTTCCATTTTTCTACAGCCTACCAAATAAACCCTCAAGTTACAATTACAGGCATTAGATACAGAACATGTTTGATAAAAGCTTTGGGTTTAAAGAGGAGTGATACAAAAGGCAAAGTATTACAATAGGCCAAGCCAGTAAAAAGGATTAATGCAGAACGGATACAGAAGTACTCTGGATCATACAAAATACCAAAGCGTCCAATTTTTAAAAAAGTTGGATGATTTCACAGACAAAGACATTTGCCTTTTATTGCTTATCATACAATTATGCATGCTTAGTTAGCTTATTTATGCGGTCACTGACCAGAAATAGATGCATATAAATAAAACATGGTTCACCAAAGCTTACAAAAGCACTTGTGCATACAATGTTGGGAACTTGTGGGTCTACTAAGGACCTTTCCCCACTTTTCCCTCGGCCGCCGTCGCTGCGCGCAATTCCCAGCACGCGGCATCCCTGGCGCACGCCCGGGCGTCCCCACGCCCCCTTTGCAAGAGCACCAGGGATGCCGCGTGCTGAGGGGGCGCGACAGCAGCCGCGTTGGGGCGGCTGCGCTGTTGCCGCCCCTCTCGTGGGGAGTGCCGGGGGACCCCACGCTACTCTCCTCAAGTAGTGCAGAGCTTAAAGCCGTGGTGGCGAACCTTTGGCACTCCAGATGTTATGGACTACAATTCCCATCAGCCCCTACCAGCATGGCCAATTGGTCATGCTGGCAGGGGCTGATGGGAATTGTAGTCTATAACATCTGGAGTGCCAAAGGTTCGCCACCACTGGCTTAAGGTAAGTGGGGAAAGGCCCTAAGTTACAAAAGCTTCCCAGGACGACAAATACATTGCTATCATCCCAAAAAGCAATCTGTAATTTCAAAACAGAGGTTTGACCTGGAATGATTTATTACTTACTTCGTTTATACCCCATTTAACTCCCCATGGAGGACTCAAAGTAGCTTACATCATTCTTATTATTATATTATTATTTATTATGTTTGTATACCGCCCTCCCCCGAAGGGCTCTTCTCTCATTCCATTTCATTTTCACACCAACCCTATGAGGTAGGCTAATCTGTGTGCGCATTAATGGTCCAAGGGCACCCAACAAACTTCCATGGTAGAGTGGGGATTCGAACACATGTCTCCTTTAGCCTGGGCCCACCCTCTAATTGCTACACAGAACTGTTAGTGTGGTATTTCTGTAAATATCTTTGGAACCAAAATTAACAATTTAGGAGCAGTAGTGGCATAGGAGGTTAAGAGCTCGTTTATTTAATCTGGAGGAACCGGGCTTGATTCCCAGCTCTGCCGCCTGAGCTGTGGAGGCTTATCTGGGGAATTCAGATTAGCCTGTACACACTCCCACACACGCCAGCTGGGTGACCTTGGGCTAGTCACAGCTTCTCGGAGCTCTCTCAGCCCCACCTACCTCACAGGGTGTTTGTTGCGAGGGGGGAAGGGCAAGGAGATTGTAAGCCCCTTTGAGTCTCCTGCAGGAGAGAAAGGGGGGATAGAAATCCAAACTCTTCTTCTTCTAGATTAGGCAAGCTCTTAAAGCCCAAGGTGATCATTTTTAGAAGAGGGGGTTTCACAAATCCCAAACAAAATTGTTCACAAACTCACTTGGATAAATTATTAGGGACTGGAACCTATATTGTTCTGCTTAGCATATTGTAAGTAGGATCCTGTTATATAATCTCTGTACATGACATAATATGTCATGTGAAACCAGTTTGGTTCTTCACTGGGATCAAAAGAGGGGTTGAAATACCGCAGCACGGAGGTCAGGAAATTCCCCATTCTCCTGGCTTTCTGCAAACTATGCAAAACCGAACTATGCAATAGGGCTTTTGTGTGTGTTGTGCCACGCAAAAGGGTTTTACAAACTTGTCTGGACAAATGATAAGGGGGTGGGATTTAGACTGCTGTGTTTAGCTTATTGTAAGTAGGATCCTATATAGGCAGTTTCTATACCACTTAATGCATCGTATGGATACTTCACAGACATCCTCCTCAAAACAAAAGAAAACAAAATGGAAAAACGACACGTGCACAGTATCACTAGGCAAAACAAACTTTATTCATCTACTTTCTACAGTGAAATAGCAAAGGGTTGAGCGGCAAGCTGAGGAAACCTTTGTAGGGAATCTCCACGGAGAATCTGCTGCAGAACACAAAATGGCAGGTGTGAGCGGTGGAAATGAAAGTAAGGGGGTTGGGCAGGAGAAATAAAGTGTTTCCTGCCTTCTTTCATTTGCTGAACAGGCAGGAATTGTCTTCAACCTGGGTTGAGTGGAGGAAATCACTAGTTTAGCGATTTCTGAAAAGCCCGGGTTGAGAGGAATATAGTGGGCTGAAGTTCTATTGGGGAAGAGAGCTGTGCGAAATTCTTCCTCAAACGCTTTTTATAACATCCTAAAGATGTTATATTTGTGCTGTGCGGAATAGACCATAGTCTGCCTAGTAAATATCATGTTGTGACGTCATCCCCATATAACCCACCCTTCCTTCCTTCCTTCCTTCCTTCCTTCCTTCCTTCCTTCCTTCCTTCCTTCCTTCCTTCCTTCCTTCCTTCCTTCCTTCCTTCCTTCCTTCCTTCCTTCCTTCCTTCCTTCCTTCCTTCCTTCCTTCCTTCCTTCCTTCCTTCCACAAATGCCCATAATACCTATCTATTTTGCACACATACCAGCCAGAGGGCAGATGGGTTGACACCAGAATATTATGAGATTTTTGCTTGGGTATTTGTTCAACCCCTATTGAAAGTCAAAAACTTGGGTAAAATCAGTGATGGTAAAATGGGCTAGAAGCATACAAATGGGGCAATGGGAAAGATTATGGAAAAAAGAAATGTACAGCTTGTTATAATTTGAAAGAATGGTGATGATGTGGAATATATGGCAGGATATCTGGACACGGTCCACCCACCCTAGCAGAGAGAGGGGGAGGGGAGGGGTGCCATGCAAGGGAAGGGGAGGGAGTGAATGGTGGCATGCAAGGGAGGGGAGGGGAGGGGGCCGGCATCTGGACATGACCCACAAACCCTAGTGGAGGGAGGGGGAGGGGTGGCATGCAAGGGAAGGGGAGGGAGGGGGAGGGGACGAGATTGTAGATAGATGCTGATCTGGTGGGGGGGGGAACTGGATCTAGAACAGGTAAATTGTGATCCAGCCCACATCTGAACATACCAAGGATTCTTTAGAACATTAAAACAGAACCACACACACGTCATCAAGCACTGAGGAAAAGTTTACAGCCTTCCAACTTGAAAACTTGCAAATTTAGCATTTTGACGTTTCCACCCAACTCTGGGTTCGGCAGCAAGCTATCCAAGAAGCGGCACTTTTAAAGCATTTTAGACATTCCCAGGAAGTTAAACCGACTCAGACAAATTACCAACCAACATAACCTGTCTGCGTCCTAATTCCTCTGAATTGGCTGGGCAATGCTCATTAGCAACCGGGCTTGATCTGACACGAATGAGTTTCTGCTGAAGCCAGTGAAGGGAGCGATCCAAAAAACTGCACGCACGCTCTCGCTGGTGCACGACGAGCCCACAGACCTAATCCACCACACACTGGCCTTTAGGTCCTGCAGGGAGGAAGTAAATTAACTCTTCCTCTTGCGTGACCAAAAGGGGATTTTTGTCTGCTTTCGTGCAAGAGTTGCGACCACTTCAGTAAGATACTGCCACGAATATGTCTACAATCTCATCCCACCTTCTGTTTTCATAAATGGATGCATGAAGTTGTCTTCTACTGAATTCGGTCCCTAGTCTATCAAGGTCAGTTTTCTTGACTCAGGCTGGCAGCTGTCCTCTGGGGTTTCAAGTTGAGGTCTTTCATGCTGAGGTCTTCATCACCTGCCACCTGAGGTCTTCATCACCTGCCACCTGGTGCTTTCAAGCAGAGATGTCAGGCATTGAACCACTATCTCGAAGAGATAGAAAAAGTGCAGAGAAGGGCAACGAGGATGATTGAGGGACTGGAGCACCTTCCCTATGAGGAGAGGCTGCAGCATTTGGGACTCTTTAGTTTGGAGAGGAGACGTCTGAGGGGGGATATGATTGAAGTCTATAAAATTATGCATGGGGTAGAAAATGTTGACTGAGAGAATTTTTTCTCTCTTTCTCACAATACTAGAACCAGGGGGCATCCATTGAAAATGCTGGGGGGAAGAATTAGGACTAACAAAAGGAAACACTTCTTCACGCAACGTGTGATTGGTGTTTGGAATATGCTGCCACAGGAGGTGGTGATGGCCACTAACCTGGATAGCTTTAAAAGGGGCTTGGACAGATTGATGGAGGAGAAGTCGATCTATGGCTACCAATCTTGATCCTCCTTGATCTCAGATTGCAAATGCCTGAGCAGACCAGGTGCTCAGGAGCGGCAGCAGCAGAAGGCCATTGCTTTCACATCCTGCAGGTGAGCTCCCAAAGGCACCTGGTGGGCCACTATGAGTAGCAGAATGCTGGACTAGATGGACTCTTGGTCTGATCCAGCAGGCTAGTTCTTATGTTCTTATGTTCTTATGAGTTCCCATATAAATAAATTGATTGATTGACATACAGTAGGATAGCCTCAGTTTAAATTTTAGTTTTATGGGACAGTTCAGGGGAGAGATGGGAGGAGGAGGAGGAGGAGGAGGAGGATATACAATAACATAAATAAATTGTCTAAAATAAGTTATATTTAAATATACACAGGAGCTCTCAGATGCCGTCACTTTCACAAATCTGCCCGCAATCTCTCAGCTTTTTGTTCCTTGTTCCTTGCATTCAGCCAATAAACCACCTGTTAGTTATGCTATTGTTTTCTTGTATTAGCTAAGTAGTAAGCAACAACAAGAGGGCGACTTACCACAGCGATCTCTAATGACCAAGTTTCTGCCTTCTTTCAGATGTATTGTTAAGAGATATGCAAATAAGCCAGACAGTTTACTCAGATTACCATTTCCTTCTGGAAGCGCCTGCAAAAGAGTTGTAAAAATACTCTGCATTCATTTCATTTCCCATAAAGAGCAGGCTTTAAGTCCAGTTTGAGGAAATGAGAGTCACATGCTTCACACAGCAGGCAATCGAAAATGTGGTGGGAAAATGGCGCCTCCTGCGCCCTGTCATAGCTATGCCCCCCCTCCTGCCCCCCACTTACCTGAGGCAGCGGCAGTCCAAGGAAGCCTGGGGGGGCAGGGCCGAGGGGTGCTCGACTGCAGCCTCCGCCGGTCCTGGTGGTGGGGGCTGGGCTGAGGGGCACCCTGCGGCAGCTCCGCTAGACCACTCCGTCAGCCTCCACCAGCTGAAGGAGCTGCCTGGCGGGGCCGGCCTGGCTGAGGGGGTGACCTTGGGCTAGTCACAGTTCTTCGGAGCTCTCTCAGCCCAGCCTACCTCACAGGGTGTTTGTTGTGAGGGGGGGAAGGGAAAGGAGTTTGAAAGCCCCTTTGAGTCTCCTTATAGGAGAGAAAGGGGGGGTTATAAATCCAACTCTTCCTCCTCCTCCTCCATTATACCCCGTTGAAGTCCCTCCCAATCCCAATGCAGATTCCATCTGCAAAATCTTCTGGTCTTTCCCAACCTGGTACTGGCAACCCTAGCTCCTTCGTCTGTCTCTCTGTCTGTCTCTGTCTCTCTGTCTCTCTGTCTGTCTCTGTCTGTCTCTATCTCTGTGTCTGTCTGTCTCTGCCTCTCTCTGTGTGTGTCTCTCTCTCTCTGTCTCTCTGTCTCTCTGTCTCTCTGTCTCTCTGTCTCTCTCTCTCTCTCTCTCTGTCTCTCTGTCTCTCTGTCTCTGTCTCTCTGTCTCTCTGTCTGTCTCTGTCTGTCTCTCTCTCTCTCTCTCTCTCTCTCTGTCTCTCTGTCTCTGTCTCTCTGTCTGTCTCTGTCTGTCTCTATCTGGGGGGGGGGGGGGTGGGGGGGGGGGGGGGTGGGGGGGGGGGGGGGTGGGGGGGGGGGGGGGTGGGGGCGGGGGGGGGTGGGGGGGGGGGGGGGTGGGGGGGGGGGGGGGTGGGGGGGGGGGGGGGTGGGGGGGGGGGGGGGTGGGGGGGGGGGGGGGTGGGGGGGGGGGGGGGTGGGGGGGGGGGGGGGTGGGGGGGGGGGGGGGTGGGGGGGGGGGGGGGTGGGGGGGGGGGGGGGTGGGGGGGGGGGGGGGTGGGGGGGGGGGGGGGTGGGGGGGGGGGGGGGTGGGGGGGGGGGGGGGTGGGGGGGGGGGGGGGTGGGGGGGGGGGGGGGTGGGGGGGGGGGGGGGTGGGGGGGGGGGGGGGTGGGGGGGGGGGGGGGTGGGGGGGGGGGGGGGTGGGGGGGGGGGGGGGTGGGGGGGGGGGGGGGTGGGGGGGGGGGGGGGTGGGGGGGGGGGGGGGTGGGGGGGGGGGGGGGTGGGGGGGGGGGGGGGTGGGGGGGGGGGGGGGTGGGGGGGGGGGGGGGTGGGGGGGGGGGGGGGTGGGGGGGGGGGGGGGTGGGGGGGGGGGGGGGTGGGGGGGGGGGGGGGTGGGGGGGGGGGGGGGTGGGGGGGGGGGGGGGTGGGGGGGGGGGGGGGTGGGGGGGGGGGGGGGTGGGGGGGGGGGGGGGTGGGGGGGGGGGGGGGTGGGGGGGGGGGGGGGTGGGGGGGGGGGGGGGTGGGGGGGGGGGGGGGTGGGGGGGGGGGGGGGTGGGGGGGGGGGGGGGTGGGGGGGGGGGGGGGTGGGGGGGGGGGGGGGTGGGGGGGGGGGGGGGTGGGGGGGGGGGGGGGTGGGGGGGGGGGGGGGTGGGGGGGGGGGGGGGTGGGGGGGGGGGGGGGTGGGGGGGGGGGGGGGTGGGGGGGGGGGGGGGTGGGGGGGGGGGGGGGTGGGGGGGGGGGGGGGTGGGGGGGGGGGGGGGTGGGGGGGGGGGGGGGTGGGGGGGGGGGGGGGTGGGGGGGGGGGGGGGTGGGGGGGGGGGGGGGTGGGGGGGGGGGGGGGTGGGGGGGGGGGGGGGTGGGGGGGGGGGGGGGTGGGGGGGGGGGGGGGTGGGGGGGGGGGGGGGTGGGGGGGGGGGGGGGTGGGGGGGGGGGGGGGTGGGGGGGGGGGGGGGTGGGGGGGGGGGGGGGTGGGGGGGGGGGGGGGTGGGGGGGGGGGGGGGTGGGGGGGGGGGGGGGTGGGGGGGGGGGGGGGTGGGGGGGGGGGGGGGTGGGGGGGGGGGGGGGTGGGGGGGGGGGGGGGTGGGGGGGGGGGGGGGTGGGGGGGGGGGGGGGTGGGGGGGGGGGGGGGTGGGGGGGGGGGGGGGTGGGGGGGGGGGGGGGTGGGGGGGGGGGGGGGTGGGGGGGGGGGGGGGTGGGGGGGGGGGGGGGTGGGGGGGGGGGGGGGTGGGGGGGGGGGGGGGTGGGGGGGGGGGGGGGTGGGGGGGGGGGGGGGTGGGGGGGGGGGGGGGTGGGGGGGGGGGGGGGTGGGGGGGGGGGGGGGTGGGGGGGGGGGGGGGTGGGGGGGGGGGGGGGTGGGGGGGGGGGGGGGTGGGGGGGGGGGGGGGTGGGGGGGGGGGGGGGTGGGGGGGGGGGGGGGTGGGGGGGGGGGGGGGTGGGGGGGGGGGGGGGTGGGGGGGGGGGGGGGTGGGGGGGGGGGGGGGTGGGGGGGGGGGGGGGTGGGGGGGGGGGGGGGTGGGGGGGGGGGGGGGTGGGGGGGGGGGGGGGTGGGGGGGGGGGGGGGTGGGGGGGGGGGGGGGTGGGGGGGGGGGGGGGTGGGGGGGGGGGGGGGTGGGGGGGGGGGGGGGTGGGGGGGGGGGGGGGTGGGGGGGGGGGGGGGTGGGGGGGGGGGGGGGTGGGGGGGGGGGGGGGTGGGGGGGGGGGGGGGTGGGGGGGGGGGGGGGTGGGGGGGGGGGGGGGTGGGGGGGGGGGGGGGTGGGGGGGGGGGGGGGTGGGGGGGGGGGGGGGTGGGGGGGGGGGGGGGTGGGGGGGGGGGGGGGTGGGGGGGGGGGGGGGTGGGGGGGGGGGGGGGTGGGGGGGGGGGGGGGTGGGGGGGGGGGGGGGTGGGGGGGGGGGGGGGTGGGGGGGGGGGGGGGTGGGGGGGGGGGGGGGTGGGGGGGGGGGGGGGTGGGGGGGGGGGGGGGTGGGGGGGGGGGGGGGTGGGGGGGGGGGGGGGTGGGGGGGGGGGGGGGTGGGGGGGGGGGGGGGTGGGGGGGGGGGGGGGTGGGGGGGGGGGGGGGTGGGGGGGGGGGGGGGTGGGGGGGGGGGGGGGTGGGGGGGGGGGGGGGTGGGGGGGGGGGGGGGTGGGGGGGGGGGGGGGTGGGGGGGGGGGGGGGTGGGGGGGGGGGGGGGTGGGGGGGGGGGGGGGTGGGGGGGGGGGGGGGTGGGGGGGGGGGGGGGTGGGGGGGGGGGGGGGTGGGGGGGGGGGGGGGTGGGGGGGGGGGGGGGTGGGGGGGGGGGGGGGTGGGGGGGGGGGGGGGTGGGGGGGGGGGGGGGTGGGGGGGGGGGGGGGTGGGGGGGGGGGGGGGTGGGGGGGGGGGGGGGTGGGGGGGGGGGGGGGTGGGGGGGGGGGGGGGTGGGGGGGGGGGGGGGTGGGGGGGGGGGGGGGTGGGGGGGGGGGGGGGTGGGGGGGGGGGGGGGTGGGGGGGGGGGGGGGTGGGGGGGGGGGGGGGTGGGGGGGGGGGGGGGTGGGGGGGGGGGGGGGTGGGGGGGGGGGGGGGTGGGGGGGGGGGGGGGTGGGGGGGGGGGGGGGTGGGGGGGGGGGGGGGTGGGGGGGGGGGGGGGTGGGGGGGGGGGGGGGTGGGGGGGGGGGGGGGTGGGGGGGGGGGGGGGTGGGGGGGGGGGGGGGTGGGGGGGGGGGGGGGTGGGGGGGGGGGGGGGTGGGGGGGGGGGGGGGTGGGGGGGGGGGGGGGTGGGGGGGGGGGGGGGTGGGGGGGGGGGGGGGTGGGGGGGGGGGGGGGTGGGGGGGGGGGGGGGTGGGGGGGGGGGGGGGTGGGGGGGGGGGGGGGTGGGGGGGGGGGGGGGTGGGGGGGGGGGGGGGTGGGGGGGGGGGGGGGTGGGGGGGGGGGGGGGTGGGGGGGGGGGGGGGTGGGGGGGGGGGGGGGTGGGGGGGGGGGGGGGTGGGGGGGGGGGGGGGTGGGGGGGGGGGGGGGTGGGGGGGGGGGGGGGTGGGGGGGGGGGGGGGTGGGGGGGGGGGGGGGTGGGGGGGGGGGGGGGTGGGGGGGGGGGGGGGTGGGGGGGGGGGGGGGTGGGGGGGGGGGGGGGTGGGGGGGGGGGGGGGTGGGGGGGGGGGGGGGTGGGGGGGGGGGGGGGTGGGGGGGGGGGGGGGTGGGGGGGGGGGGGGGTGGGGGGGGGGGGGGGTGGGGGGGGGGGGGGGTGGGGGGGGGGGGGGGTGGGGGGGGGGGGGGGTGGGGGGGGGGGGGGGTGGGGGGGGGGGGGGGTGGGGGGGGGGGGGGGTGGGGGGGGGGGGGGGTGGGGGGGGGGGGGGGTGGGGGGGGGGGGGGGTGGGGGGGGGGGGGGGTGGGGGGGGGGGGGGGTGGGGGGGGGGGGGGGTGGGGGGGGGGGGGGGTGGGGGGGGGGGGGGGTGGGGGGGGGGGGGGGTGGGGGGGGGGGGGGGTGGGGGGGGGGGGGGGTGGGGGGGGGGGGGGGTGGGGGGGGGGGGGGGTGGGGGGGGGGGGGGGTGGGGGGGGGGGGGGGTGGGGGGGGGGGGGGGTGGGGGGGGGGGGGGGTGGGGGGGGGGGGGGGTGGGGGGGGGGGGGGGTGGGGGGGGGGGGGGGTGGGGGGGGGGGGGGGTGGGGGGGGGGGGGGGTGGGGGGGGGGGGGGGTGGGGGGGGGGGGGGGTGGGGGGGGGGGGGGGTGGGGGGGGGGGGGGGTGGGGGGGGGGGGGGGTGGGGGGGGGGGGGGGTGGGGGGGGGGGGGGGTGGGGGGGGGGGGGGGTGGGGGGGGGGGGGGGTGGGGGGGGGGGGGGGTGGGGGGGGGGGGGGGTGGGGGGGGGGGGGGGTGGGGGGGGGGGGGGGTGGGGGGGGGGGGGGGTGGGGGGGGGGGGGGGTGGGGGGGGGGGGGGGTGGGGGGGGGGGGGGGTGGGGGGGGGGGGGGGTGGGGGGGGGGGGGGGTGGGGGGGGGGGGGGGTGGGGGGGGGGGGGGGTGGGGGGGGGGGGGGGTGGGGGGGGGGGGGGGTGGGGGGGGGGGGGGGTGGGGGGGGGGGGGGGTGGGGGGGGGGGGGGGTGGGGGGGGGGGGGGGTGGGGGGGGGGGGGGGTGGGGGGGGGGGGGGGTGGGGGGGGGGGGGGGTGGGGGGGGGGGGGGGTGGGGGGGGGGGGGGGTGGGGGGGGGGGGGGGTGGGGGGGGGGGGGGGTGGGGGGGGGGGGGGGTGGGGGGGGGGGGGGGTGGGGGGGGGGGGGGGTGGGGGGGGGGGGGGGTGGGGGGGGGGGGGGGTGGGGGGGGGGGGGGGTGGGGGGGGGGGGGGGTGGGGGGGGGGGGGGGTGGGGGGGGGGGGGGGTGGGGGGGGGGGGGGGTGGGGGGGGGGGGGGGTGGGGGGGGGGGGGGGTGGGGGGGGGGGGGGGTGGGGGGGGGGGGGGGTGGGGGGGGGGGGGGGTGGGGGGGGGGGGGGGTGGGGGGGGGGGGGGGTGGGGGGGGGGGGGGGTGGGGGGGGGGGGGGGTGGGGGGGGGGGGGGGTGGGGGGGGGGGGGGGTGGGGGGGGGGGGGGGTGGGGGGGGGGGGGGGTGGGGGGGGGGGGGGGTGGGGGGGGGGGGGGGTGGGGGGGGGGGGGGGTGGGGGGGGGGGGGGGTGGGGGGGGGGGGGGGTGGGGGGGGGGGGGGGTGGGGGGGGGGGGGGGTGGGGGGGGGGGGGGGTGGGGGGGGGGGGGGGTGGGGGGGGGGGGGGGTGGGGGGGGGGGGGGGTGGGGGGGGGGGGGGGTGGGGGGGGGGGGGGGTGGGGGGGGGGGGGGGTGGGGGGGGGGGGGGGTGGGGGGGGGGGGGGGTGGGGGGGGGGGGGGGTGGGGGGGGGGGGGGGTGGGGGGGGGGGGGGGTGGGGGGGGGGGGGGGTGGGGGGGGGGGGGGGTGGGGGGGGGGGGGGGTGGGGGGGGGGGGGGGTGGGGGGGGGGGGGGGTGGGGGGGGGGGGGGGTGGGGGGGGGGGGGGGTGGGGGGGGGGGGGGGTGGGGGGGGGGGGGGGTGGGGGGGGGGGGGGGTGGGGGGGGGGGGGGGTGGGGGGGGGGGGGGGTGGGGGGGGGGGGGGGTGGGGGGGGGGGGGGGTGGGGGGGGGGGGGGGTGGGGGGGGGGGGGGGTGGGGGGGGGGGGGGGTGGGGGGGGGGGGGGGTGGGGGGGGGGGGGGGTGGGGGGGGGGGGGGGTGGGGGGGGGGGGGGGTGGGGGGGGGGGGGGGTGGGGGGGGGGGGGGGTGGGGGGGGGGGGGGGTGGGGGGGGGGGGGGGTGGGGGGGGGGGGGGGTGGGGGGGGGGGGGGGTGGGGGGGGGGGGGGGTGGGGGGGGGGGGGGGTGGGGGGGGGGGGGGGTGGGGGGGGGGGGGGGTGGGGGGGGGGGGGGGTGGGGGGGGGGGGGGGTGGGGGGGGGGGGGGGTGGGGGGGGGGGGGGGTGGGGGGGGGGGGGGGTGGGGGGGGGGGGGGGTGGGGGGGGGGGGGGGTGGGGGGGGGGGGGGGTGGGGGGGGGGGGGGGTGGGGGGGGGGGGGGGTGGGGGGGGGGGGGGGTGGGGGGGGGGGGGGGTGGGGGGGGGGGGGGGTGGGGGGGGGGGGGGGTGGGGGGGGGGGGGGGTGGGGGGGGGGGGGGGTGGGGGGGGGGGGGGGTGGGGGGGGGGGGGGGTGGGGGGGGGGGGGGGTGGGGGGGGGGGGGGGTGGGGGGGGGGGGGGGTGGGGGGGGGGGGGGGTGGGGGGGGGGGGGGGTGGGGGGGGGGGGGGGTGGGGGGGGGGGGGGGTGGGGGGGGGGGGGGGTGGGGGGGGGGGGGGGTGGGGGGGGGGGGGGGTGGGGGGGGGGGGGGGTGGGGGGGGGGGGGGGTGGGGGGGGGGGGGGGTGGGGGGGGGGGGGGGTGGGGGGGGGGGGGGGTGGGGGGGGGGGGGGGTGGGGGGGGGGGGGGGTGGGGGGGGGGGGGGGTGGGGGGGGGGGGGGGTGGGGGGGGGGGGGGGTGGGGGGGGGGGGGGGTGGGGGGGGGGGGGGGTGGGGGGGGGGGGGGGTGGGGGGGGGGGGGGGTGGGGGGGGGGGGGGGTGGGGGGGGGGGGGGGTGGGGGGGGGGGGGGGTGGGGGGGGGGGGGGGTGGGGGGGGGGGGGGGTGGGGGGGGGGGGGGGTGGGGGGGGGGGGGGGTGGGGGGGGGGGGGGGTGGGGGGGGGGGGGGGTGGGGGGGGGGGGGGGTGGGGGGGGGGGGGGGTGGGGGGGGGGGGGGGTGGGGGGGGGGGGGGGTGGGGGGGGGGGGGGGTGGGGGGGGGGGGGGGTGGGGGGGGGGGGGGGTGGGGGGGGGGGGGGGTGGGGGGGGGGGGGGGTGGGGGGGGGGGGGGGTGGGGGGGGGGGGGGGTGGGGGGGGGGGGGGGTGGGGGGGGGGGGGGGTGGGGGGGGGGGGGGGTGGGGGGGGGGGGGGGTGGGGGGGGGGGGGGGTGGGGGGGGGGGGGGGTGGGGGGGGGGGGGGGTGGGGGGGGGGGGGGGTGGGGGGGGGGGGGGGTGGGGGGGGGGGGGGGTGGGGGGGGGGGGGGGTGGGGGGGGGGGGGGGTGGGGGGGGGGGGGGGTGGGGGGGGGGGGGGGTGGGGGGGGGGGGGGGTGGGGGGGGGGGGGGGTGGGGGGGGGGGGGGGTGGGGGGGGGGGGGGGTGGGGGGGGGGGGGGGTGGGGGGGGGGGGGGGTGGGGGGGGGGGGGGGTGGGGGGGGGGGGGGGTGGGGGGGGGGGGGGGTGGGGGGGGGGGGGGGTGGGGGGGGGGGGGGGTGGGGGGGGGGGGGGGTGGGGGGGGGGGGGGGTGGGGGGGGGGGGGGGTGGGGGGGGGGGGGGGTGGGGGGGGGGGGGGGTGGGGGGGGGGGGGGGTGGGGGGGGGGGGGGGTGGGGGGGGGGGGGGGTGGGGGGGGGGGGGGGTGGGGGGGGGGGGGGGTGGGGGGGGGGGGGGGTGGGGGGGGGGGGGGGTGGGGGGGGGGGGGGGTGGGGGGGGGGGGGGGTGGGGGGGGGGGGGGGTGGGGGGGGGGGGGGGTGGGGGGGGGGGGGGGTGGGGGGGGGGGGGGGTGGGGGGGGGGGGGGGTGGGGGGGGGGGGGGGTGGGGGGGGGGGGGGGTGGGGGGGGGGGGGGGTGGGGGGGGGGGGGGGTGGGGGGGGGGGGGGGTGGGGGGGGGGGGGGGTGGGGGGGGGGGGGGGTGGGGGGGGGGGGGGGTGGGGGGGGGGGGGGGTGGGGGGGGGGGGGGGTGGGGGGGGGGGGGGGTGGGGGGGGGGGGGGGTGGGGGGGGGGGGGGGTGGGGGGGGGGGGGGGTGGGGGGGGGGGGGGGTGGGGGGGGGGGGGGGTGGGGGGGGGGGGGGGTGGGGGGGGGGGGGGGTGGGGGGGGGGGGGGGTGGGGGGGGGGGGGGGTGGGGGGGGGGGGGGGTGGGGGGGGGGGGGGGTGGGGGGGGGGGGGGGTGGGGGGGGGGGGGGGTGGGGGGGGGGGGGGGTGGGGGGGGGGGGGGGTGGGGGGGGGGGGGGGTGGGGGGGGGGGGGGGTGGGGGGGGGGGGGGGTGGGGGGGGGGGGGGGTGGGGGGGGGGGGGGGTGGGGGGGGGGGGGGGTGGGGGGGGGGGGGGGTGGGGGGGGGGGGGGGTGGGGGGGGGGGGGGGTGGGGGGGGGGGGGGGTGGGGGGGGGGGGGGGTGGGGGGGGGGGGGGGTGGGGGGGGGGGGGGGTGGGGGGGGGGGGGGGTGGGGGGGGGGGGGGGTGGGGGGGGGGGGGGGTGGGGGGGGGGGGGGGTGGGGGGGGGGGGGGGTGGGGGGGGGGGGGGGTGGGGGGGGGGGGGGGTGGGGGGGGGGGGGGGTGGGGGGGGGGGGGGGTGGGGGGGGGGGGGGGTGGGGGGGGGGGGGGGTGGGGGGGGGGGGGGGTGGGGGGGGGGGGGGGTGGGGGGGGGGGGGGGTGGGGGGGGGGGGGGGTGGGGGGGGGGGGGGGTGGGGGGGGGGGGGGGTGGGGGGGGGGGGGGGTGGGGGGGGGGGGGGGTGGGGGGGGGGGGGGGTGGGGGGGGGGGGGGGTGGGGGGGGGGGGGGGTGGGGGGGGGGGGGGGTGGGGGGGGGGGGGGGTGGGGGGGGGGGGGGGTGGGGGGGGGGGGGGGTGGGGGGGGGGGGGGGTGGGGGGGGGGGGGGGTGGGGGGGGGGGGGGGTGGGGGGGGGGGGGGGTGGGGGGGGGGGGGGGTGGGGGGGGGGGGGGGTGGGGGGGGGGGGGGGTGGGGGGGGGGGGGGGTGGGGGGGGGGGGGGGTGGGGGGGGGGGGGGGTGGGGGGGGGGGGGGGTGGGGGGGGGGGGGGGTGGGGGGGGGGGGGGGTGGGGGGGGGGGGGGGTGGGGGGGGGGGGGGGTGGGGGGGGGGGGGGGTGGGGGGGGGGGGGGGTGGGGGGGGGGGGGGGTGGGGGGGGGGGGGGGTGGGGGGGGGGGGGGGTGGGGGGGGGGGGGGGTGGGGGGGGGGGGGGGTGGGGGGGGGGGGGGGTGGGGGGGGGGGGGGGTGGGGGGGGGGGGGGGTGGGGGGGGGGGGGGGTGGGGGGGGGGGGGGGTGGGGGGGGGGGGGGGTGGGGGGGGGGGGGGGTGGGGGGGGGGGGGGGTGGGGGGGGGGGGGGGTGGGGGGGGGGGGGGGTGGGGGGGGGGGGGGGTGGGGGGGGGGGGGGGTGGGGGGGGGGGGGGGTGGGGGGGGGGGGGGGTGGGGGGGGGGGGGGGTGGGGGGGGGGGGGGGTGGGGGGGGGGGGGGGTGGGGGGGGGGGGGGGTGGGGGGGGGGGGGGGTGGGGGGGGGGGGGGGTGGGGGGGGGGGGGGGTGGGGGGGGGGGGGGGTGGGGGGGGGGGGGGGTGGGGGGGGGGGGGGGTGGGGGGGGGGGGGGGTGGGGGGGGGGGGGGGTGGGGGGGGGGGGGGGTGGGGGGGGGGGGGGGTGGGGGGGGGGGGGGGTGGGGGGGGGGGGGGGTGGGGGGGGGGGGGGGTGGGGGGGGGGGGGGGTGGGGGGGGGGGGGGGTGGGGGGGGGGGGGGGTGGGGGGGGGGGGGGGTGGGGGGGGGGGGGGGTGGGGGGGGGGGGGGGTGGGGGGGGGGGGGGGTGGGGGGGGGGGGGGGTGGGGGGGGGGGGGGGTGGGGGGGGGGGGGGGTGGGGGGGGGGGGGGGTGGGGGGGGGGGGGGGTGGGGGGGGGGGGGGGTGGGGGGGGGGGGGGGTGGGGGGGGGGGGGGGTGGGGGGGGGGGGGGGTGGGGGGGGGGGGGGGTGGGGGGGGGGGGGGGTGGGGGGGGGGGGGGGTGGGGGGGGGGGGGGGTGGGGGGGGGGGGGGGTGGGGGGGGGGGGGGGTGGGGGGGGGGGGGGGTGGGGGGGGGGGGGGGTGGGGGGGGGGGGGGGTGGGGGGGGGGGGGGGTGGGGGGGGGGGGGGGTGGGGGGGGGGGGGGGTGGGGGGGGGGGGGGGTGGGGGGGGGGGGGGGTGGGGGGGGGGGGGGGTGGGGGGGGGGGGGGGTGGGGGGGGGGGGGGGTGGGGGGGGGGGGGGGTGGGGGGGGGGGGGGGTGGGGGGGGGGGGGGGTGGGGGGGGGGGGGGGTGGGGGGGGGGGGGGGTGGGGGGGGGGGGGGGTGGGGGGGGGGGGGGGTGGGGGGGGGGGGGGGTGGGGGGGGGGGGGGGTGGGGGGGGGGGGGGGTGGGGGGGGGGGGGGGTGGGGGGGGGGGGGGGTGGGGGGGGGGGGGGGTGGGGGGGGGGGGGGGTGGGGGGGGGGGGGGGTGGGGGGGGGGGGGGGTGGGGGGGGGGGGGGGTGGGGGGGGGGGGGGGTGGGGGGGGGGGGGGGTGGGGGGGGGGGGGGGTGGGGGGGGGGGGGGGTGGGGGGGGGGGGGGGTGGGGGGGGGGGGGGGTGGGGGGGGGGGGGGGTGGGGGGGGGGGGGGGTGGGGGGGGGGGGGGGTGGGGGGGGGGGGGGGTGGGGGGGGGGGGGGGTGGGGGGGGGGGGGGGTGGGGGGGGGGGGGGGTGGGGGGGGGGGGGGGTGGGGGGGGGGGGGGGTGGGGGGGGGGGGGGGTGGGGGGGGGGGGGGGTGGGGGGGGGGGGGGGTGGGGGGGGGGGGGGGTGGGGGGGGGGGGGGGTGGGGGGGGGGGGGGGTGGGGGGGGGGGGGGGTGGGGGGGGGGGGGGGTGGGGGGGGGGGGGGGTGGGGGGGGGGGGGGGTGGGGGGGGGGGGGGGTGGGGGGGGGGGGGGGTGGGGGGGGGGGGGGGTGGGGGGGGGGGGGGGTGGGGGGGGGGGGGGGTGGGGGGGGGGGGGGGTGGGGGGGGGGGGGGGTGGGGGGGGGGGGGGGTGGGGGGGGGGGGGGGTGGGGGGGGGGGGGGGTGGGGGGGGGGGGGGGTGGGGGGGGGGGGGGGTGGGGGGGGGGGGGGGTGGGGGGGGGGGGGGGTGGGGGGGGGGGGGGGTGGGGGGGGGGGGGGGTGGGGGGGGGGGGGGGTGGGGGGGGGGGGGGGTGGGGGGGGGGGGGGGTGGGGGGGGGGGGGGGTGGGGGGGGGGGGGGGTGGGGGGGGGGGGGGGTGGGGGGGGGGGGGGGTGGGGGGGGGGGGGGGTGGGGGGGGGGGGGGGTGGGGGGGGGGGGGGGTGGGGGGGGGGGGGGGTGGGGGGGGGGGGGGGTGGGGGGGGGGGGGGGTGGGGGGGGGGGGGGGTGGGGGGGGGGGGGGGTGGGGGGGGGGGGGGGTGGGGGGGGGGGGGGGTGGGGGGGGGGGGGGGTGGGGGGGGGGGGGGGTGGGGGGGGGGGGGGGTGGGGGGGGGGGGGGGTGGGGGGGGGGGGGGGTGGGGGGGGGGGGGGGTGGGGGGGGGGGGGGGTGGGGGGGGGGGGGGGTGGGGGGGGGGGGGGGTGGGGGGGGGGGGGGGTGGGGGGGGGGGGGGGTGGGGGGGGGGGGGGGTGGGGGGGGGGGGGGGTGGGGGGGGGGGGGGGTGGGGGGGGGGGGGGGTGGGGGGGGGGGGGGGTGGGGGGGGGGGGGGGTGGGGGGGGGGGGGGGTGGGGGGGGGGGGGGGTGGGGGGGGGGGGGGGTGGGGGGGGGGGGGGGTGGGGGGGGGGGGGGGTGGGGGGGGGGGGGGGTGGGGGGGGGGGGGGGTGGGGGGGGGGGGGGGTGGGGGGGGGGGGGGGTGGGGGGGGGGGGGGGTGGGGGGGGGGGGGGGTGGGGGGGGGGGGGGGTGGGGGGGGGGGGGGGTGGGGGGGGGGGGGGGTGGGGGGGGGGGGGGGTGGGGGGGGGGGGGGGTGGGGGGGGGGGGGGGTGGGGGGGGGGGGGGGTGGGGGGGGGGGGGGGTGGGGGGGGGGGGGGGTGGGGGGGGGGGGGGGTGGGGGGGGGGGGGGGTGGGGGGGGGGGGGGGTGGGGGGGGGGGGGGGTGGGGGGGGGGGGGGGTGGGGGGGGGGGGGGGTGGGGGGGGGGGGGGGTGGGGGGGGGGGGGGGTGGGGGGGGGGGGGGGTGGGGGGGGGGGGGGGTGGGGGGGGGGGGGGGTGGGGGGGGGGGGGGGTGGGGGGGGGGGGGGGTGGGGGGGGGGGGGGGTGGGGGGGGGGGGGGGTGGGGGGGGGGGGGGGTGGGGGGGGGGGGGGGTGGGGGGGGGGGGGGGTGGGGGGGGGGGGGGGTGGGGGGGGGGGGGGGTGGGGGGGGGGGGGGGTGGGGGGGGGGGGGGGTGGGGGGGGGGGGGGGTGGGGGGGGGGGGGGGTGGGGGGGGGGGGGGGTGGGGGGGGGGGGGGGTGGGGGGGGGGGGGGGTGGGGGGGGGGGGGGGTGGGGGGGGGGGGGGGTGGGGGGGGGGGGGGGTGGGGGGGGGGGGGGGTGGGGGGGGGGGGGGGTGGGGGGGGGGGGGGGTGGGGGGGGGGGGGGGTGGGGGGGGGGGGGGGTGGGGGGGGGGGGGGGTGGGGGGGGGGGGGGGTGGGGGGGGGGGGGGGTGGGGGGGGGGGGGGGTGGGGGGGGGGGGGGGTGGGGGGGGGGGGGGGTGGGGGGGGGGGGGGGTGGGGGGGGGGGGGGGTGGGGGGGGGGGGGGGTGGGGGGGGGGGGGGGTGGGGGGGGGGGGGGGTGGGGGGGGGGGGGGGTGGGGGGGGGGGGGGGTGGGGGGGGGGGGGGGTGGGGGGGGGGGGGGGTGGGGGGGGGGGGGGGTGGGGGGGGGGGGGGGTGGGGGGGGGGGGGGGTGGGGGGGGGGGGGGGTGGGGGGGGGGGGGGGTGGGGGGGGGGGGGGGTGGGGGGGGGGGGGGGTGGGGGGGGGGGGGGGTGGGGGGGGGGGGGGGTGGGGGGGGGGGGGGGTGGGGGGGGGGGGGGGTGGGGGGGGGGGGGGGTGGGGGGGGGGGGGGGTGGGGGGGGGGGGGGGTGGGGGGGGGGGGGGGTGGGGGGGGGGGGGGGTGGGGGGGGGGGGGGGTGGGGGGGGGGGGGGGTGGGGGGGGGGGGGGGTGGGGGGGGGGGGGGGTGGGGGGGGGGGGGGGTGGGGGGGGGGGGGGGTGGGGGGGGGGGGGGGTGGGGGGGGGGGGGGGTGGGGGGGGGGGGGGGTGGGGGGGGGGGGGGGTGGGGGGGGGGGGGGGTGGGGGGGGGGGGGGGTGGGGGGGGGGGGGGGTGGGGGGGGGGGGGGGTGGGGGGGGGGGGGGGTGGGGGGGGGGGGGGGTGGGGGGGGGGGGGGGTGGGGGGGGGGGGGGGTGGGGGGGGGGGGGGGTGGGGGGGGGGGGGGGTGGGGGGGGGGGGGGGTGGGGGGGGGGGGGGGTGGGGGGGGGGGGGGGTGGGGGGGGGGGGGGGTGGGGGGGGGGGGGGGTGGGGGGGGGGGGGGGTGGGGGGGGGGGGGGGTGGGGGGGGGGGGGGGTGGGGGGGGGGGGGGGTGGGGGGGGGGGGGGGTGGGGGGGGGGGGGGGTGGGGGGGGGGGGGGGTGGGGGGGGGGGGGGGTGGGGGGGGGGGGGGGTGGGGGGGGGGGGGGGTGGGGGGGGGGGGGGGTGGGGGGGGGGGGGGGTGGGGGGGGGGGGGGGTGGGGGGGGGGGGGGGTGGGGGGGGGGGGGGGTGGGGGGGGGGGGGGGTGGGGGGGGGGGGGGGTGGGGGGGGGGGGGGGTGGGGGGGGGGGGGGGTGGGGGGGGGGGGGGGTGGGGGGGGGGGGGGGTGGGGGGGGGGGGGGGTGGGGGGGGGGGGGGGTGGGGGGGGGGGGGGGTGGGGGGGGGGGGGGGTGGGGGGGGGGGGGGGTGGGGGGGGGGGGGGGTGGGGGGGGGGGGGGGTGGGGGGGGGGGGGGGTGGGGGGGGGGGGGGGTGGGGGGGGGGGGGGGTGGGGGGGGGGGGGGGTGGGGGGGGGGGGGGGTGGGGGGGGGGGGGGGTGGGGGGGGGGGGGGGTGGGGGGGGGGGGGGGTGGGGGGGGGGGGGGGTGGGGGGGGGGGGGGGTGGGGGGGGGGGGGGGTGGGGGGGGGGGGGGGTGGGGGGGGGGGGGGGTGGGGGGGGGGGGGGGTGGGGGGGGGGGGGGGTGGGGGGGGGGGGGGGTGGGGGGGGGGGGGGGTGGGGGGGGGGGGGGGTGGGGGGGGGGGGGGGTGGGGGGGGGGGGGGGTGGGGGGGGGGGGGGGTGGGGGGGGGGGGGGGTGGGGGGGGGGGGGGGTGGGGGGGGGGGGGGGTGGGGGGGGGGGGGGGTGGGGGGGGGGGGGGGTGGGGGGGGGGGGGGGTGGGGGGGGGGGGGGGTGGGGGGGGGGGGGGGTGGGGGGGGGGGGGGGTGGGGGGGGGGGGGGGTGGGGGGGGGGGGGGGTGGGGGGGGGGGGGGGTGGGGGGGGGGGGGGGTGGGGGGGGGGGGGGGTGGGGGGGGGGGGGGGTGGGGGGGGGGGGGGGTGGGGGGGGGGGGGGGTGGGGGGGGGGGGGGGTGGGGGGGGGGGGGGGTGGGGGGGGGGGGGGGTGGGGGGGGGGGGGGGTGGGGGGGGGGGGGGGTGGGGGGGGGGGGGGGTGGGGGGGGGGGGGGGTGGGGGGGGGGGGGGGTGGGGGGGGGGGGGGGTGGGGGGGGGGGGGGGTGGGGGGGGGGGGGGGTGGGGGGGGGGGGGGGTGGGGGGGGGGGGGGGTGGGGGGGGGGGGGGGTGGGGGGGGGGGGGGGTGGGGGGGGGGGGGGGTGGGGGGGGGGGGGGGTGGGGGGGGGGGGGGGTGGGGGGGGGGGGGGGTGGGGGGGGGGGGGGGTGGGGGGGGGGGGGGGTGGGGGGGGGGGGGGGTGGGGGGGGGGGGGGGTGGGGGGGGGGGGGGGTGGGGGGGGGGGGGGGTGGGGGGGGGGGGGGGTGGGGGGGGGGGGGGGTGGGGGGGGGGGGGGGTGGGGGGGGGGGGGGGTGGGGGGGGGGGGGGGTGGGGGGGGGGGGGGGTGGGGGGGGGGGGGGGTGGGGGGGGGGGGGGGTGGGGGGGGGGGGGGGTGGGGGGGGGGGGGGGTGGGGGGGGGGGGGGGTGGGGGGGGGGGGGGGTGGGGGGGGGGGGGGGTGGGGGGGGGGGGGGGTGGGGGGGGGGGGGGGTGGGGGGGGGGGGGGGTGGGGGGGGGGGGGGGTGGGGGGGGGGGGGGGTGGGGGGGGGGGGGGGTGGGGGGGGGGGGGGGTGGGGGGGGGGGGGGGTGGGGGGGGGGGGGGGTGGGGGGGGGGGGGGGTGGGGGGGGGGGGGGGTGGGGGGGGGGGGGGGTGGGGGGGGGGGGGGGTGGGGGGGGGGGGGGGTGGGGGGGGGGGGGGGTGGGGGGGGGGGGGGGTGGGGGGGGGGGGGGGTGGGGGGGGGGGGGGGTGGGGGGGGGGGGGGGTGGGGGGGGGGGGGGGTGGGGGGGGGGGGGGGTGGGGGGGGGGGGGGGTGGGGGGGGGGGGGGGTGGGGGGGGGGGGGGGTGGGGGGGGGGGGGGGTGGGGGGGGGGGGGGGTGGGGGGGGGGGGGGGTGGGGGGGGGGGGGGGTGGGGGGGGGGGGGGGTGGGGGGGGGGGGGGGTGGGGGGGGGGGGGGGTGGGGGGGGGGGGGGGTGGGGGGGGGGGGGGGTGGGGGGGGGGGGGGGTGGGGGGGGGGGGGGGTGGGGGGGGGGGGGGGTGGGGGGGGGGGGGGGTGGGGGGGGGGGGGGGTGGGGGGGGGGGGGGGTGGGGGGGGGGGGGGGTGGGGGGGGGGGGGGGTGGGGGGGGGGGGGGGTGGGGGGGGGGGGGGGTGGGGGGGGGGGGGGGTGGGGGGGGGGGGGGGTGGGGGGGGGGGGGGGTGGGGGGGGGGGGGGGTGGGGGGGGGGGGGGGTGGGGGGGGGGGGGGGTGGGGGGGGGGGGGGGTGGGGGGGGGGGGGGGTGGGGGGGGGGGGGGGTGGGGGGGGGGGGGGGTGGGGGGGGGGGGGGGTGGGGGGGGGGGGGGGTGGGGGGGGGGGGGGGTGGGGGGGGGGGGGGGTGGGGGGGGGGGGGGGTGGGGGGGGGGGGGGGTGGGGGGGGGGGGGGGTGGGGGGGGGGGGGGGTGGGGGGGGGGGGGGGTGGGGGGGGGGGGGGGTGGGGGGGGGGGGGGGTGGGGGGGGGGGGGGGTGGGGGGGGGGGGGGGTGGGGGGGGGGGGGGGTGGGGGGGGGGGGGGGTGGGGGGGGGGGGGGGTGGGGGGGGGGGGGGGTGGGGGGGGGGGGGGGTGGGGGGGGGGGGGGGTGGGGGGGGGGGGGGGTGGGGGGGGGGGGGGGTGGGGGGGGGGGGGGGTGGGGGGGGGGGGGGGTGGGGGGGGGGGGGGGTGGGGGGGGGGGGGGGTGGGGGGGGGGGGGGGTGGGGGGGGGGGGGGGTGGGGGGGGGGGGGGGTGGGGGGGGGGGGGGGTGGGGGGGGGGGGGGGTGGGGGGGGGGGGGGGTGGGGGGGGGGGGGGGTGGGGGGGGGGGGGGGTGGGGGGGGGGGGGGGTGGGGGGGGGGGGGGGTGGGGGGGGGGGGGGGTGGGGGGGGGGGGGGGTGGGGGGGGGGGGGGGTGGGGGGGGGGGGGGGTGGGGGGGGGGGGGGGTGGGGGGGGGGGGGGGTGGGGGGGGGGGGGGGTGGGGGGGGGGGGGGGTGGGGGGGGGGGGGGGTGGGGGGGGGGGGGGGTGGGGGGGGGGGGGGGTGGGGGGGGGGGGGGGTGGGGGGGGGGGGGGGTGGGGGGGGGGGGGGGTGGGGGGGGGGGGGGGTGGGGGGGGGGGGGGGTGGGGGGGGGGGGGGGTGGGGGGGGGGGGGGGTGGGGGGGGGGGGGGGTGGGGGGGGGGGGGGGTGGGGGGGGGGGGGGGTGGGGGGGGGGGGGGGTGGGGGGGGGGGGGGGTGGGGGGGGGGGGGGGTGGGGGGGGGGGGGGGTGGGGGGGGGGGGGGGTGGGGGGGGGGGGGGGTGGGGGGGGGGGGGGGTGGGGGGGGGGGGGGGTGGGGGGGGGGGGGGGTGGGGGGGGGGGGGGGTGGGGGGGGGGGGGGGTGGGGGGGGGGGGGGGTGGGGGGGGGGGGGGGTGGGGGGGGGGGGGGGTGGGGGGGGGGGGGGGTGGGGGGGGGGGGGGGTGGGGGGGGGGGGGGGTGGGGGGGGGGGGGGGTGGGGGGGGGGGGGGGTGGGGGGGGGGGGGGGTGGGGGGGGGGGGGGGTGGGGGGGGGGGGGGGTGGGGGGGGGGGGGGGTGGGGGGGGGGGGGGGTGGGGGGGGGGGGGGGTGGGGGGGGGGGGGGGTGGGGGGGGGGGGGGGTGGGGGGGGGGGGGGGTGGGGGGGGGGGGGGGTGGGGGGGGGGGGGGGTGGGGGGGGGGGGGGGTGGGGGGGGGGGGGGGTGGGGGGGGGGGGGGGTGGGGGGGGGGGGGGGTGGGGGGGGGGGGGGGTGGGGGGGGGGGGGGGTGGGGGGGGGGGGGGGTGGGGGGGGGGGGGGGTGGGGGGGGGGGGGGGTGGGGGGGGGGGGGGGTGGGGGGGGGGGGGGGTGGGGGGGGGGGGGGGTGGGGGGGGGGGGGGGTGGGGGGGGGGGGGGGTGGGGGGGGGGGGGGGTGGGGGGGGGGGGGGGTGGGGGGGGGGGGGGGTGGGGGGGGGGGGGGGTGGGGGGGGGGGGGGGTGGGGGGGGGGGGGGGTGGGGGGGGGGGGGGGTGGGGGGGGGGGGGGGTGGGGGGGGGGGGGGGTGGGGGGGGGGGGGGGTGGGGGGGGGGGGGGGTGGGGGGGGGGGGGGGTGGGGGGGGGGGGGGGTGGGGGGGGGGGGGGGTGGGGGGGGGGGGGGGTGGGGGGGGGGGGGGGTGGGGGGGGGGGGGGGTGGGGGGGGGGGGGGGTGGGGGGGGGGGGGGGTGGGGGGGGGGGGGGGTGGGGGGGGGGGGGGGTGGGGGGGGGGGGGGGTGGGGGGGGGGGGGGGTGGGGGGGGGGGGGGGTGGGGGGGGGGGGGGGTGGGGGGGGGGGGGGGTGGGGGGGGGGGGGGGTGGGGGGGGGGGGGGGTGGGGGGGGGGGGGGGTGGGGGGGGGGGGGGGTGGGGGGGGGGGGGGGTGGGGGGGGGGGGGGGTGGGGGGGGGGGGGGGTGGGGGGGGGGGGGGGTGGGGGGGGGGGGGGGTGGGGGGGGGGGGGGGTGGGGGGGGGGGGGGGTGGGGGGGGGGGGGGGTGGGGGGGGGGGGGGGTGGGGGGGGGGGGGGGTGGGGGGGGGGGGGGGTGGGGGGGGGGGGGGGTGGGGGGGGGGGGGGGTGGGGGGGGGGGGGGGTGGGGGGGGGGGGGGGTGGGGGGGGGGGGGGGTGGGGGGGGGGGGGGGTGGGGGGGGGGGGGGGTGGGGGGGGGGGGGGGTGGGGGGGGGGGGGGGTGGGGGGGGGGGGGGGTGGGGGGGGGGGGGGGTGGGGGGGGGGGGGGGTGGGGGGGGGGGGGGGTGGGGGGGGGGGGGGGTGGGGGGGGGGGGGGGTGGGGGGGGGGGGGGGTGGGGGGGGGGGGGGGTGGGGGGGGGGGGGGGTGGGGGGGGGGGGGGGTGGGGGGGGGGGGGGGTGGGGGGGGGGGGGGGTGGGGGGGGGGGGGGGTGGGGGGGGGGGGGGGTGGGGGGGGGGGGGGGTGGGGGGGGGGGGGGGTGGGGGGGGGGGGGGGTGGGGGGGGGGGGGGGTGGGGGGGGGGGGGGGTGGGGGGGGGGGGGGGTGGGGGGGGGGGGGGGTGGGGGGGGGGGGGGGTGGGGGGGGGGGGGGGTGGGGGGGGGGGGGGGTGGGGGGGGGGGGGGGTGGGGGGGGGGGGGGGTGGGGGGGGGGGGGGGTGGGGGGGGGGGGGGGTGGGGGGGGGGGGGGGTGGGGGGGGGGGGGGGTGGGGGGGGGGGGGGGTGGGGGGGGGGGGGGGTGGGGGGGGGGGGGGGTGGGGGGGGGGGGGGGTGGGGGGGGGGGGGGGTGGGGGGGGGGGGGGGTGGGGGGGGGGGGGGGTGGGGGGGGGGGGGGGTGGGGGGGGGGGGGGGTGGGGGGGGGGGGGGGTGGGGGGGGGGGGGGGTGGGGGGGGGGGGGGGTGGGGGGGGGGGGGGGTGGGGGGGGGGGGGGGTGGGGGGGGGGGGGGGTGGGGGGGGGGGGGGGTGGGGGGGGGGGGGGGTGGGGGGGGGGGGGGGTGGGGGGGGGGGGGGGTGGGGGGGGGGGGGGGTGGGGGGGGGGGGGGGTGGGGGGGGGGGGGGGTGGGGGGGGGGGGGGGTGGGGGGGGGGGGGGGTGGGGGGGGGGGGGGGTGGGGGGGGGGGGGGGTGGGGGGGGGGGGGGGTGGGGGGGGGGGGGGGTGGGGGGGGGGGGGGGTGGGGGGGGGGGGGGGTGGGGGGGGGGGGGGGTGGGGGGGGGGGGGGGTGGGGGGGGGGGGGGGTGGGGGGGGGGGGGGGTGGGGGGGGGGGGGGGTGGGGGGGGGGGGGGGTGGGGGGGGGGGGGGGTGGGGGGGGGGGGGGGTGGGGGGGGGGGGGGGTGGGGGGGGGGGGGGGTGGGGGGGGGGGGGGGTGGGGGGGGGGGGGGGTGGGGGGGGGGGGGGGTGGGGGGGGGGGGGGGTGGGGGGGGGGGGGGGTGGGGGGGGGGGGGGGTGGGGGGGGGGGGGGGTGGGGGGGGGGGGGGGTGGGGGGGGGGGGGGGTGGGGGGGGGGGGGGGTGGGGGGGGGGGGGGGTGGGGGGGGGGGGGGGTGGGGGGGGGGGGGGGTGGGGGGGGGGGGGGGTGGGGGGGGGGGGGGGTGGGGGGGGGGGGGGGTGGGGGGGGGGGGGGGTGGGGGGGGGGGGGGGTGGGGGGGGGGGGGGGTGGGGGGGGGGGGGGGTGGGGGGGGGGGGGGGTGGGGGGGGGGGGGGGTGGGGGGGGGGGGGGGTGGGGGGGGGGGGGGGTGGGGGGGGGGGGGGGTGGGGGGGGGGGGGGGTGGGGGGGGGGGGGGGTGGGGGGGGGGGGGGGTGGGGGGGGGGGGGGGTGGGGGGGGGGGGGGGTGGGGGGGGGGGGGGGTGGGGGGGGGGGGGGGTGGGGGGGGGGGGGGGTGGGGGGGGGGGGGGGTGGGGGGGGGGGGGGGTGGGGGGGGGGGGGGGTGGGGGGGGGGGGGGGTGGGGGGGGGGGGGGGTGGGGGGGGGGGGGGGTGGGGGGGGGGGGGGGTGGGGGGGGGGGGGGGTGGGGGGGGGGGGGGGTGGGGGGGGGGGGGGGTGGGGGGGGGGGGGGGTGGGGGGGGGGGGGGGTGGGGGGGGGGGGGGGTGGGGGGGGGGGGGGGTGGGGGGGGGGGGGGGTGGGGGGGGGGGGGGGTGGGGGGGGGGGGGGGTGGGGGGGGGGGGGGGTGGGGGGGGGGGGGGGTGGGGGGGGGGGGGGGTGGGGGGGGGGGGGGGTGGGGGGGGGGGGGGGTGGGGGGGGGGGGGGGTGGGGGGGGGGGGGGGTGGGGGGGGGGGGGGGTGGGGGGGGGGGGGGGTGGGGGGGGGGGGGGGTGGGGGGGGGGGGGGGTGGGGGGGGGGGGGGGTGGGGGGGGGGGGGGGTGGGGGGGGGGGGGGGTGGGGGGGGGGGGGGGTGGGGGGGGGGGGGGGTGGGGGGGGGGGGGGGTGGGGGGGGGGGGGGGTGGGGGGGGGGGGGGGTGGGGGGGGGGGGGGGTGGGGGGGGGGGGGGGTGGGGGGGGGGGGGGGTGGGGGGGGGGGGGGGTGGGGGGGGGGGGGGGTGGGGGGGGGGGGGGGTGGGGGGGGGGGGGGGTGGGGGGGGGGGGGGGTGGGGGGGGGGGGGGGTGGGGGGGGGGGGGGGTGGGGGGGGGGGGGGGTGGGGGGGGGGGGGGGTGGGGGGGGGGGGGGGTGGGGGGGGGGGGGGGTGGGGGGGGGGGGGGGTGGGGGGGGGGGGGGGTGGGGGGGGGGGGGGGTGGGGGGGGGGGGGGGTGGGGGGGGGGGGGGGTGGGGGGGGGGGGGGGTGGGGGGGGGGGGGGGTGGGGGGGGGGGGGGGTGGGGGGGGGGGGGGGTGGGGGGGGGGGGGGGTGGGGGGGGGGGGGGGTGGGGGGGGGGGGGGGTGGGGGGGGGGGGGGGTGGGGGGGGGGGGGGGTGGGGGGGGGGGGGGGTGGGGGGGGGGGGGGGTGGGGGGGGGGGGGGGTGGGGGGGGGGGGGGGTGGGGGGGGGGGGGGGTGGGGGGGGGGGGGGGTGGGGGGGGGGGGGGGTGGGGGGGGGGGGGGGTGGGGGGGGGGGGGGGTGGGGGGGGGGGGGGGTGGGGGGGGGGGGGGGTGGGGGGGGGGGGGGGTGGGGGGGGGGGGGGGTGGGGGGGGGGGGGGGTGGGGGGGGGGGGGGGTGGGGGGGGGGGGGGGTGGGGGGGGGGGGGGGTGGGGGGGGGGGGGGGTGGGGGGGGGGGGGGGTGGGGGGGGGGGGGGGTGGGGGGGGGGGGGGGTGGGGGGGGGGGGGGGTGGGGGGGGGGGGGGGTGGGGGGGGGGGGGGGTGGGGGGGGGGGGGGGTGGGGGGGGGGGGGGGTGGGGGGGGGGGGGGGTGGGGGGGGGGGGGGGTGGGGGGGGGGGGGGGTGGGGGGGGGGGGGGGTGGGGGGGGGGGGGGGTGGGGGGGGGGGGGGGTGGGGGGGGGGGGGGGTGGGGGGGGGGGGGGGTGGGGGGGGGGGGGGGTGGGGGGGGGGGGGGGTGGGGGGGGGGGGGGGTGGGGGGGGGGGGGGGTGGGGGGGGGGGGGGGTGGGGGGGGGGGGGGGTGGGGGGGGGGGGGGGTGGGGGGGGGGGGGGGTGGGGGGGGGGGGGGGTGGGGGGGGGGGGGGGTGGGGGGGGGGGGGGGTGGGGGGGGGGGGGGGTGGGGGGGGGGGGGGGTGGGGGGGGGGGGGGGTGGGGGGGGGGGGGGGTGGGGGGGGGGGGGGGTGGGGGGGGGGGGGGGTGGGGGGGGGGGGGGGTGGGGGGGGGGGGGGGTGGGGGGGGGGGGGGGTGGGGGGGGGGGGGGGTGGGGGGGGGGGGGGGTGGGGGGGGGGGGGGGTGGGGGGGGGGGGGGGTGGGGGGGGGGGGGGGTGGGGGGGGGGGGGGGTGGGGGGGGGGGGGGGTGGGGGGGGGGGGGGGTGGGGGGGGGGGGGGGTGGGGGGGGGGGGGGGTGGGGGGGGGGGGGGGTGGGGGGGGGGGGGGGTGGGGGGGGGGGGGGGTGGGGGGGGGGGGGGGTGGGGGGGGGGGGGGGTGGGGGGGGGGGGGGGTGGGGGGGGGGGGGGGTGGGGGGGGGGGGGGGTGGGGGGGGGGGGGGGTGGGGGGGGGGGGGGGTGGGGGGGGGGGGGGGTGGGGGGGGGGGGGGGTGGGGGGGGGGGGGGGTGGGGGGGGGGGGGGGTGGGGGGGGGGGGGGGTGGGGGGGGGGGGGGGTGGGGGGGGGGGGGGGTGGGGGGGGGGGGGGGTGGGGGGGGGGGGGGGTGGGGGGGGGGGGGGGTGGGGGGGGGGGGGGGTGGGGGGGGGGGGGGGTGGGGGGGGGGGGGGGTGGGGGGGGGGGGGGGTGGGGGGGGGGGGGGGTGGGGGGGGGGGGGGGTGGGGGGGGGGGGGGGTGGGGGGGGGGGGGGGTGGGGGGGGGGGGGGGTGGGGGGGGGGGGGGGTGGGGGGGGGGGGGGGTGGGGGGGGGGGGGGGTGGGGGGGGGGGGGGGTGGGGGGGGGGGGGGGTGGGGGGGGGGGGGGGTGGGGGGGGGGGGGGGTGGGGGGGGGGGGGGGTGGGGGGGGGGGGGGGTGGGGGGGGGGGGGGGTGGGGGGGGGGGGGGGTGGGGGGGGGGGGGGGTGGGGGGGGGGGGGGGTGGGGGGGGGGGGGGGTGGGGGGGGGGGGGGGTGGGGGGGGGGGGGGGTGGGGGGGGGGGGGGGTGGGGGGGGGGGGGGGTGGGGGGGGGGGGGGGTGGGGGGGGGGGGGGGTGGGGGGGGGGGGGGGTGGGGGGGGGGGGGGGTGGGGGGGGGGGGGGGTGGGGGGGGGGGGGGGTGGGGGGGGGGGGGGGTGGGGGGGGGGGGGGGTGGGGGGGGGGGGGGGTGGGGGGGGGGGGGGGTGGGGGGGGGGGGGGGTGGGGGGGGGGGGGGGTGGGGGGGGGGGGGGGTGGGGGGGGGGGGGGGTGGGGGGGGGGGGGGGTGGGGGGGGGGGGGGGTGGGGGGGGGGGGGGGTGGGGGGGGGGGGGGGTGGGGGGGGGGGGGGGTGGGGGGGGGGGGGGGTGGGGGGGGGGGGGGGTGGGGGGGGGGGGGGGTGGGGGGGGGGGGGGGTGGGGGGGGGGGGGGGTGGGGGGGGGGGGGGGTGGGGGGGGGGGGGGGTGGGGGGGGGGGGGGGTGGGGGGGGGGGGGGGTGGGGGGGGGGGGGGGTGGGGGGGGGGGGGGGTGGGGGGGGGGGGGGGTGGGGGGGGGGGGG
The DNA here is from genome assembly GCF_021028975.2 of Sphaerodactylus townsendi. NCBI lineage: Eukaryota > Metazoa > Chordata > Lepidosauria > Squamata > Sphaerodactylidae > Sphaerodactylus > Sphaerodactylus townsendi. The sequence goes on from NC_059441.1 coordinate 27,058,446, forward strand.
GGTGGGGGGGGGGGGGGGTGGGGGGGGGGGGGGGTGGGGGGGGGGGGGGGTGGGGGGGGGGGGGGGTGGGGGGGGGGGGGGGTGGGGGGGGGGGGGGGTGGGGGGGGGGGGGGGTGGGGGGGGGGGGGGGTGGGGGGGGGGGGGGGTGGGGGGGGGGGGGGGTGGGGGGGGGGGGGGGTGGGGGGGGGGGGGGGTGGGGGGGGGGGGGGGTGGGGGGGGGGGGGGGTGGGGGGGGGGGGGGGTGGGGGGGGGGGGGGGTGGGGGGGGGGGGGGGTGGGGGGGGGGGGGGGTGGGGGGGGGGGGGGGTGGGGGGGGGGGGGGGTGGGGGGGGGGGGGGGTGGGGGGGGGGGGGGGTGGGGGGGGGGGGGGGTGGGGGGGGGGGGGGGTGGGGGGGGGGGGGGGTGGGGGGGGGGGGGGGTGGGGGGGGGGGGGGGTGGGGGGGGGGGGGGGTGGGGGGGGGGGGGGGTGGGGGGGGGGGGGGGTGGGGGGGGGGGGGGGTGGGGGGGGGGGGGGGTGGGGGGGGGGGGGGGTGGGGGGGGGGGGGGGTGGGGGGGGGGGGGGGTGGGGGGGGGGGGGGGTGGGGGGGGGGGGGGGTGGGGGGGGGGGGGGGTGGGGGGGGGGGGGGGTGGGGGGGGGGGGGGGTGGGGGGGGGGGGGGGTGGGGGGGGGGGGGGGTGGGGGGGGGGGGGGGTGGGGGGGGGGGGGGGTGGGGGGGGGGGGGGGTGGGGGGGGGGGGGGGTGGGGGGGGGGGGGGGTGGGGGGGGGGGGGGGTGGGGGGGGGGGGGGGTGGGGGGGGGGGGGGGTGGGGGGGGGGGGGGGTGGGGGGGGGGGGGGGTGGGGGGGGGGGGGGGTGGGGGGGGGGGGGGGTGGGGGGGGGGGGGGGTGGGGGGGGGGGGGGGTGGGGGGGGGGGGGGGTGGGGGGGGGGGGGGGTGGGGGGGGGGGGGGGTGGGGGGGGGGGGGGGTGGGGGGGGGGGGGGGTGGGGGGGGGGGGGGGTGGGGGGGGGGGGGGGTGGGGGGGGGGGGGGGTGGGGGGGGGGGGGGGTGGGGGGGGGGGGGGGTGGGGGGGGGGGGGGGTGGGGGGGGGGGGGGGTGGGGGGGGGGGGGGGTGGGGGGGGGGGGGGGTGGGGGGGGGGGGGGGTGGGGGGGGGGGGGGGTGGGGGGGGGGGGGGGTGGGGGGGGGGGGGGGTGGGGGGGGGGGGGGGTGGGGGGGGGGGGGGGTGGGGGGGGGGGGGGGTGGGGGGGGGGGGGGGTGGGGGGGGGGGGGGGTGGGGGGGGGGGGGGGTGGGGGGGGGGGGGGGTGGGGGGGGGGGGGGGTGGGGGGGGGGGGGGGTGGGGGGGGGGGGGGGTGGGGGGGGGGGGGGGTGGGGGGGGGGGGGGGTGGGGGGGGGGGGGGGTGGGGGGGGGGGGGGGTGGGGGGGGGGGGGGGTGGGGGGGGGGGGGGGTGGGGGGGGGGGGGGGTGGGGGGGGGGGGGGGTGGGGGGGGGGGGGGGTGGGGGGGGGGGGGGGTGGGGGGGGGGGGGGGTGGGGGGGGGGGGGGGTGGGGGGGGGGGGGGGTGGGGGGGGGGGGGGGTGGGGGGGGGGGGGGGTGGGGGGGGGGGGGGGTGGGGGGGGGGGGGGGTGGGGGGGGGGGGGGGTGGGGGGGGGGGGGGGTGGGGGGGGGGGGGGGTGGGGGGGGGGGGGGGTGGGGGGGGGGGGGGGTGGGGGGGGGGGGGGGTGGGGGGGGGGGGGGGTGGGGGGGGGGGGGGGTGGGGGGGGGGGGGGGTGGGGGGGGGGGGGGGTGGGGGGGGGGGGGGGTGGGGGGGGGGGGGGGTGGGGGGGGGGGGGGGTGGGGGGGGGGGGGGGTGGGGGGGGGGGGGGGTGGGGGGGGGGGGGGGTGGGGGGGGGGGGGGGTGGGGGGGGGGGGGGGTGGGGGGGGGGGGGGGTGGGGGGGGGGGGGGGTGGGGGGGGGGGGGGGTGGGGGGGGGGGGGGGTGGGGGGGGGGGGGGGTGGGGGGGGGGGGGGGTGGGGGGGGGGGGGGGTGGGGGGGGGGGGGGGTGGGGGGGGGGGGGGGTGGGGGGGGGGGGGGGTGGGGGGGGGGGGGGGTGGGGGGGGGGGGGGGTGGGGGGGGGGGGGGGTGGGGGGGGGGGGGGGTGGGGGGGGGGGGGGGTGGGGGGGGGGGGGGGTGGGGGGGGGGGGGGGTGGGGGGGGGGGGGGGTGGGGGGGGGGGGGGGTGGGGGGGGGGGGGGGTGGGGGGGGATACAATTCCCATCAGCCCCTGCCAGCATGGCCAATTGACCATGCTGGCAGGGGCTGATGGGAATTGTAGTCCATAACATCAGGAGTGCCAAAGGTTCGCCACCACTGTGATAGTCCCTCGGTCAGCCTAACTTACTTCACAGAGTTGTTGTCATGACATTAAAAGAGAGAAAGAGAGAACAGCTGTGTAACCAGTCCACGGTTTACACTTTCCAGCAAGTGCTTCATGAGAGAGATCCCCTATTTGCAATACAAATCCAAGCTCAGCCATCGTTGTCTGGGATGCGATTTTTTAAAAAGGGGAAATAAAATCACTTACTGAAGGCTCTTCATATAGCAGCGAGGAACAGGAGGAGTCAAAGTTGGAGCTTCCACAGGAGCGCTGTCAAAAACAACGGAAATGGGGTAAGCGTCAGACCGCACGGCTGCCTGAAACTCAGATGGCTTTTAGCCCCTAAGTGTCAAAAGGGAGCGGTGACCAACGTGATTTCCAGCTGAGGGGCAGGAAACCACTTCCATTTAGAACGTCGGCTGCAGCAAAAAGCAAAAGAGTGCACGATCGAAAATGGCCAGGAGGCAGCTGCCGGCAAGAGTCAGGACCAGGAATGCATTCTTAAGAGGAGAAATGGGCTTCCACCTGCAGCAGGGCTTAGAGGTAATCCCATGACTTTTCGTGAGTCAGACCCCATTGCTCCAGATGCTCTGAAGAAGAAATTTTATTGCACATTCCTCTATTTAAAAAAAGGTCGATGACTTCCTCTTTCTAGGGTCTGAAGAAATGGGTTTTGACGGATGAAAACTCATGCCAGAATAAATGTGAAGTCTTTGAGGTGCCACAGGACGTGGGGTTGTGAAGGACAGGCAGAAGTGGGGTTGCCAATCTCCAGGTCTTGCCTTAAGAACATAAGAACATAAGAACAAGCCAGCTGGATCAGACCAGAGTCCATCTAGTCCAGCTCTCTGCTACTCGCAGTGGCCCACCAGGTGCCTTTGGGAGCTCACGTGCAGGAGGTGAAAGCAATGGCCTTCTGCTGCTGCTGCTCCTGAGCACCTGGTCAGCTAAGGCATTTGCAATCTCAGATCAAGGAGTATCAAGATGGGTAGCCATTAATCGACTTCTCCTCCATAAATCTGTCCAAGCCCTTTTTAAAGCTATCCAGGTTAGTGGCCACCACCACCTCCTGTGGCAGCATATTCCAAACACCAATCACACATTGCGTGAAGAAGTGTTTCCTTTGATTAGTCCTAATTCTTCCCCCCAGCATTTTCAATGGATGCCCCCTGGTTCTAGTATTGTGAGAAAGAGAGAAAAATTTCTCTCTGTCAACATTTTCTACCCCTTTGGGCCTTCACCTGGATGGCCCAAAGCCAGCCTGATCTCAATGGCTGATTACGCACAGCACAAATGAGCAGAGGCGTACGGCCTATAGGGACACGGGGTCACCCATGTTCCTGGGCTCACACCTTTGGGTCACATGGAGGGTGCCGGGCGTACCCCAGCTACATGCCCCCCCCAGCCCCGCCCCCGCCTCCCTGCAGGCCAGCTTTTTGGGCAAAAGCTGGCCTGCATGGGGGCTAGAAGAAGGGCCCCACCCCTGAGCATGCGGAGGGGAACCCAGAGAATGAGTTATCTCCAGTCACCATTCCCCCCCCCCCCCATATGCCATTGCAAATAAGACATCCTGGGGACATCTTTTAAAAAGGCATCCCCTAATTTTTTGTTCCAACAGCATGGACAGAAAAAGTGTCAGAGGAGGAGGCTTTCCCACCCCCCTCGCCTTACCATGAAAGCTCTCTTGTCAATTTCATCTGCTGTGAGCGCCTGCCCTTTTGTGGCCCTGCAGAGAGTCTCCATGGCTGCAGCTTTCCACTTAACACTTTCCTGGGATGTTTGCTCTGCAGGCTCCGATCTTGGGCACCTTTTCAACACAGTTGTATTCTGCTTGTCTTGCCAATTCTGGCAATAGATAGTTTCCCCCTTCTTTTAATTTTCAAGGAGCAATAGTAGAAGACAGGAACATACACATGGGAGTATCAGCCACTTGTTGTGTGTGTTCATGTCTTTGAATGCAGATCCTTGAATTTTTTTTTAAAAAAAGGAAAGCTATTGCTGGAATCAGCAGGAAGAGCAGAGTAAAGCCATGTACTTATTTAATTTATTTAATTTATTTATTTATTATATTTATATACCGCCCTCCCCAAAGGCTCAGGGTGGTGTCCATCAATAGTAAAACAGCTTAAAACATCATATATAATTTATATAAAATACATAAAATAGCAAGACTCCAGATGGCTTCATCCCCTCCCTCCCCCTTTATATACCCACGGGAGGCCAGCTGTTCTTATGGCGGAGTTGACATCATCCCGGCTGGCCAAACGCCTGGTGGAACAGGTCCGTTTTACAGGCCCTGCGGAAACTTTGTAAGTCCCGCAGGGCCCTGATCTCACCTGGAAGCCTGTTCCACCAGGTAGGGGCCAGAGCTGTAAAGGCCCTGGCCCTTGTAGAGGCCAGCCGGATCACCTTGGGGCCAGGGATCACCAGTAGGTCCGCCTCCGATGAGCGGAGGGGCCTAGAAGGGCGATATAGGGAGAGACGGTCCCTCAGGTAAGCAGGGCCAAGGCCGCGAATGGCTTTGAAGGTCAATACCAAGGCATAGTGAACACATGTTCATAAGAAAAATGCAATGAATGTTCACGTTGCAATTGAAACCAGGGACCAGAGCCTGTATAAATGTGTGGGTTGCATCACACGTTCAGTGGCATGTGTATTGAGTGTAGCATGGGACTTAATAACTGAAAAAGAAAACATGTGTATATTGTACACGGATTGTATGCTCATTCATTGTAACTTGTGAACAGGGCTTCAGATGTGTCCAGCACAGTCTACAAGAAATGCCAAAATATTCTGAAGAGGAACATGCACCAGAGGGAATATAGTAACAGCAAAATTAGGTTTGCATAAATTTAAGTCAGATTTTTCTGGCTCCAGCAATGGCCCCTTTCAGACTCCCAGAAGATACCCCTTCTGTGTTGAGTTCGGTTTGGCCCAGAGCCGAACGAGGGGGAACTGCGCCTGGGGCACGTATGTGCCCTTTGCCCCTGCCACACCCCTGCCTGCCCCGCCACATCCTGGAACGCCCCCACCATGCCCCCACCCCGGCATGCACCCGGGGCCAGACGCCCCGCCCCCTGGCAGCTACGCATCTGGTTTGGCCAGCCTCCGTTTCGTGCTTACCTCCATGGCATCTTCTGGAAGGTCACTGCTGAAGCTGCTCCTCTGTAGCAGTTCAAAGAGCTCATCCGAAGCCTTCCTGCTCTCGGAGCCCAGTCCAGAAGGGGCTGGCTTCTCTGCCCCTCTCACCCCTATCTCCATGTGCGCAGTCTCCTGATGGCTCCATTGCCAATCCTCCCGGTCCTGTTTCAAGGAAACGCTGCAGCTGTTCTCAACAAACATCTCCGCTGCAGAAAAGCCGCTTGGGAAAAACGTGGACAAGGCTTTGGAATGAGAGCGGCCGGCCCTTTCTTCGACAACCATCTCAACGTTTAGCATGTCAGGAACCGAGGAGCTCAAACGCCGGTCCAAAGGATGTCTCTTCCTGACCTCCATGGTTCTGGTGGAGCTTTTCTTAGTCCTTCGAATGCTGAGGTTTTGTAAGATGGGTTTTGTTTTCTGCTTCAGAGACTCCCAGACAGAGGACTTCTCCAGATCCATCGTCAAACTGCGCTTCCGGCTCAGGGGTATTGCTGGCTTGGAGTCCGTTCACCGGCTTCTAAGGGCAAGAAAAGAAGAAAGCATAGTGGAGAGAACGCTTATGCTAGCAACCATCACGCACCGTCAGAGTATATATCAGAACGTCTCAAAGATCTTTTGAATGTGTTCTCAAAGGGAAAAAAGTTTCATTGCTAATTCTTTCCAGGTTTGTGAGTTTGTTTGTTTTTTCCTTTAATAACAGACAAATGCTATTTTTTCTCGGAAGGAAACAAAGGGGAGTCTATACTTGTAACACAAGTCACAGGGGTAAAAATAGACAGGGGTGAGGTATTTTGGTAGCCTCCAGGAGGCAATCCAACGGGAATTCTCCAATGTGATGAATAGATTCCACTCAAGAGCAACTAGAAATGGGTCCCCAGAAGCTGTTACCCATCTCTCTCCAGTGAGTTATGCCCAAGGAGGAGGAGGAGGAAGAAGAAGAGTTTGGATTTATATCCCCCCTTTCTCTCCTGTAGGAGACTCAAAGGGGCTCACAATCTCCTTTTGCCCCTTCCTCCTCACAAATAAAACACCCCAGAGGTAGCATGGGCTGAGAGAGCTCTTGGAAGCTGTGTGATTTGTACCTCATGTCACCTAGCTGCCATGTGTGGGAGTGTACAGGCTAATCTGAATTCCCCAGAGAAGCCTCCACAGCTCAGGCGGCAGAGCTGGGAATCAAACCCAGTTCCTCCAGATTAGATACAAGAGCTCTTAACCTCCTACGCCACTGCTGCGGAGGAGGAGGAGGAGGAGGAGGAGGAGGAGGCGGAGGAGTTTGGATTCATATCCCCCCTTTCTCTCTTGTAAGAAGACTCAAAGGGGCTCACAAACGCCTTTCCCTCCCCACACAAAAACATCCTGTGAGGTAGGTGCGGCTGAGAGAGCTCCAAAGAACTGTGACTAGCCCACGGTCACCCAGCTGGCATGTGCTGGAGTGCACAAGCTAATCTAGTTCCCCAGATAAGCCTCCACAGCTCGAGCGGCAGAGCGGGGAATCAAACCCAGTTCTCCAGATTAGAGTGCATGGGAGTGGCTAAATTCCTGGAAAGCATTTTAAACACCCGTATTTAAATGTTTCATATGTTTTCTTCTTTTTAAATGGAAACATACTAATAATTTATATGCCATTAAAGGTTTAAAAAAAAATGAAATTGATTAGAGTGCACCTGCTCTTAACCATTATACCACACTGATACAGAACTGGCACACAAAACTTAATGTGTCTACTACACCAAGGCCCCTTCCGCACACGCAAAATAATGCGTTTTCAAGCCACTTTCACAACTGTTTGCAAGTGGATTTTGCTATTCCGCACAGCTTCAAAGAGCACTGAAAGCAGTTTGAAAGTGCATTATTCTGCATGTGCGGAATGAGCCCAAGAGTTGCCAACTTTGGTGATCAAACAGCCACATGATGCCAATGATGCCATTCAGAGCAATACCGGCACCAGTCCCGATAAACCTATCGGCTCAAATACCAAAACTGTACCCTCCTCGGCTTTAACAATTTTACTGACTGACATGTCGATTTAGGAATCACGGAAGTCTGCAACACAGCCAGTCACTGGCTAGGAATCTTTGGTTCGGAAGTGGCACCCATAAGGTCTCACATTAAGTCATAAACGAACCCAGGAACTCTTTGCCCAGCTGTTTTATTGCATCGGCATAAATCTACACATGGTTTGCATTTGGTTGGCCCGCACCTGCTAACCTCTATCAATTCCTTTTCGGTGGAACATCCCCAAGCTTATAAAAATCTCTGCCTGCTGTTCTGTTCTCATTCTGGTTATTCCAGTGCAGGATTCTCCAATAGGGTGCCCGCCAGGTGTTTTAAGGAAGTGGTGGGGCTCATCTGATTCGCGGTGCAGATTAAGTGCTGGTTTTCATTCTCTGGAGCAGCAGTGGCGTAGGAGGTTAAGAGCTCATGTATCTAATCTGGAGGAACCGGGTTTGATTCCCAGCTCTGCCGCTTGAGCTGTGGAGGCTTATCTGGGGAATTCAGATTAGCCTGTGCACTCCCACACACGCCAGCTGGGTGACCTTGGGCTAGCTCAAGCAGTTTGTCGGAGGTCCTCCTCAGCTCCCACCCCACTTCACTTGGGACAGGGTGTTTGTTGTGAGGGGGGAAGGGCAAGGAGATTGTCAGCCCCTTTGAGTCTCCTGCAGGAGAGAAAGGGGGGATATAAATCCAAACTCTTCTTCTTCTTACATTTTTTCCCAGTGTGTGTGTGTGTGCGTGTGTTTTCAAATTAGGGATTGTTACTAATTAGGGACCACTCTGACAACCACTACGTCCGACTACACAGAGAAGCCATTGAAATTCACAAGCACATGGACAATTTCAACAGGAAGGAAGAAACCATGAAAATGAACAGAATTTGGCTGCCAGTGTTGAAAAACTCTAGAATCAAGACAGTGACTGATCAGCTCCACACAAACACAGGACAACTATAGACTATAGCACACAAAGAGAACAAAGACCAGGATACTTCTATTCAGATCCATTCACCTATTGACCTTGCTATCTTCATTGTTACTCCCATGCTACAGACTTCTCTGTGACTCACATGCCAGGCTACTCTATTCAGATGGCCTCACCTTTTCACCTCACAGTATATATATACTCCACTTGCTTTCCATTCCTACCATCAGATCCTCTGAAGATGCCAGCCACAGATGCAGGCAAAATGTCAGGAGAGAATGCTGCTAGAACACGGCCATACAGCCCGGAAACCACACAGCACCCCAAAAATAAATAAATTGATGACTAGTGGTTTTGAAGGTTAAGGACGGTCAAACTAAGATCCAGTACCCAACTTATGGATGATCTGAAATCCTTGATAGAATATCTAGACAAAACAGAAAAAAATAAATTGATAACTAGTGGTTTTGAATGTTAAGGACTGTTAAAGTCAGTTCCAATAGAGAAAAGTGAGGGTTTTTTAAAAGTAATAATGATGCCACAGATTTTATTTTATTTTGATGTTTAATGGCCAAGTGCTGGAAGTTTAGGATTTAAGAGTTAATATTTGATACAGAAGACACTGGAAGTCACTATGAGTGCAGCATAATGTGGTCGACTTTTTAGAACATAAGAACATAAGGAAGAGCCTGCTGGATCAGACCAGAGTCCATCTAGTCCAGCTCTCTGCTACTCGCAGTGGCCCACCAGGTGCCTTGGGGAGCTCACATGCAGTATGTGAAAGCAATGTCCTTCTGCGGCTGTTGCTCCTGAGCACCTGGTCTGTTAAGGCATTTGCAATCTCAGATCAAGGAGGATCAAGAGGGTAGTCATAGATCAACTTCTCCTTCATAAATCTGACCAAGCCCCCTTTAAAGCTATCCAGGTTAGTGGCCATCACCACCTCCTGTGGCAGCATATTCCAAACACCAATCACACGTTGCGTGAAGAAGTGTTTCCTTTTATTAGTCCTAATTCTTCCCCCCAGCATTTTCAATGAATGCCCCCTGGTTTTAGTATTGTGAGAAAGAGTGAAAAATTTCTCTCTGTCAACATTTTCTACCCCATGCATAATTTTATAGACTTCAATCACATCCCCCCTCAGACGTCTCCTCTCCACACTAAAGAGTCCCAAATGCTGCAGCCTCTCCTCATAAGGAAGGTGCTCCAATCCCTCAATCATCCTCGTTGGCCTTCTCTGCATTTTTTCTATCTCTTTTGTCTTTCTATATGTTATGAATTTTGATTTTAAAGTACAAATTAAAGGAAACCATTTCAAAACAAACAGTCCTCTTGTCCCCTACGCTTGGACTTCCTCTGTGAGTGTTTGTATGGTTGTTCTTTCTTTTGGGGGGGGGACATTTTGTGGTTGTCCCCACCACCTCGTGTCAGACTCCCAAAAGGACCCACAGACTCTCAAAGACTGGGGACTAGTTCTAGTGCAGGGGTCTGCAATCTGCGGCTCTCCAGATGTTCATGGACTACAAATCCCATCAGCCCTGCCAGCATAGCCAATTGGCCGTGCTGGCAGTGGCTGATGGGAATTGTAGTTCATGAACATCTGGAGAGCCGCAGGTTGCAGACCCCTGTTCTAGTGTAACGATTCCCAAACCAAACCTCAGCAGATAAACAGAAAGGTGGGTGGAGCTCTTCTGGAGGTAAAAAAACACTGGTGCCCACAGAGAATAAACCTTTGAAATGGAAGATACTGACACGCACTTCCGAGTTTCGCTTAGGAAAAATACAAAAACGTCCCTCGGCTATTAGAAGATGTTTTTTGGCAGGCTGGTTGGATAATGGCATTGGCTGCCTCCTCTTCCCGCTTCCCACGTTGTGGCAAAGTCTTTGTGAAGTTTGTTCACTCTGTAATATTTCAAACAGGAAAGCCACTTCCTTCCAAGACACGGTCGCTATGGAAAACAACTTATCCTGGCCCTTCTCGACAGCGCCCTCCAACCCGAACCAGGAAAGCGACCGTGGTTACCACATCCTGAGCGGGACTCACAACATCGCTCAGACGTATATAACACCTTTTTCCGCTGCCCACGAAAAGGAACTTGGTATTTGATGCAGTTGGAAAAGGAGATTAATCGAGAGCTGGACAGAGATGTGTTGTCGAAGGTTTTTGCGGCCAAAATCTGGGCTATGCGGCTGTGATCTATGCAGTTTATGATCCTAATATTTCACTCACATCTGTGGCTGGCGTCTTTTGATGCTTGTCACGGTGAGATGTGTTTGCATAACACAGTGTGCAGAACAACACATCTTGCTGTGCCACAGAGAGACACACACATTTGTGACATACCTCTGAAGATGCCAGCCATAGACACAAGCGACACGTCAGGAGCAAAATAGTACCAGACCACAGCCACACAAACCTGCAAAATCTACAACAGCTAGATAGGTTAAATCAGGGCGGAGATGCCACAGGGACATATGGGGACATATGCCCCAGGCGGCCGTTGATCTGGTCACGTGGGGGGAGAAAATTGCCCCCACACCCCTCCTCCTTCCCACCTTGGCCCAGTTCCACCCCGATGGAGGCTGCAGCTGGGCACCCCTTGGCCCCGCCCAGCTCTGTGGAGGCCGCTGCTGGGTGCCCCTGCCCGGCCTCAGGAGTGTCAAATGGGAAAACAAATGAAAGCCATTCGGAAGTGCTTTTTTGGAGCAGCAGTGGCGTAGGAGGTTAAGAGCTTGTGTATCTAATCTGGAGGAACCGGGTTTGATTCCCAGCTCTGCCGCCTGAGCTGTGGAGGCTTATCTGGGGAATTCAGATTAGCCTGTACACTCCCACACACGCCAGCTGGGTGACCTTGGGCTAGTCACAGCTTCTCGGAGCTCTCTCAGCCCTACCTACCTCACAGGGTGTTTGTTGTGAGGGGGGAAGGGCAAGGAGATTGTAAGCCCCTTTGAGTCTCCTGCAGGAGAGAAAGGGGGGATATAAATCCAAACTCCTCCTCCTCCTCCTTTTATTTTATTTTCACATTTTTTCACAGCAGTAATAAAATGTTTTGAAAGCATTTTGAAAACGTCAAAAAAAATTATTTCCGCTCTGTGGCATGGACCACTGCTGCGATCAGATGTGTGAGTTGGGGCATGTTCTGTAATGTGATAGTGACTTTGAAATGACCTGGTTAAAAAATCGTTGTTTTTTGGGGGGGTCATAGTGGGGGAGGGCGGTCACCTACCGGGCCCCCCCCCCCCCCCGCAAAACTCAGATTTTGCCCCAGGCTCCATTTTTCCTAGCTTCGGCTAGGAATACAGAACCATTATTAGATACAGAACAATTATGACCTGTACATGTGATCATAGGTGAAGATTTGTTTCAACACATGCATGGGGTTCAATGGACCGGGCCCTTTCGTTTTGAATGTTCCTTTGCATAACAAAAATCCCAAGCAAATACCAAAACACCTGTAAAAGACTCTAACTGTATTGCTGCCAACTCTGGGTTGGCAAATTCCTGGAGATTTAGGCCCAGTCTAGAGAGGGCAGAGAGGGGAAAGATTGCTCAGAGGAAATGAGATTCAATAAAGCCCACCCTCTGAAGCCACCATTCCCTCCCCCACCAGGGGGGCTAATCTCTGCCTCGTAGAGAGGAACTGTGATTCTTGGAGAACTCCGAGTCTCACCTGGAAGCTGGTAACCATCATCTGAACCTTATTAACAACCACAACAACAACAACCTTTATTAGGCATATAAAATAAGCTCTAGAACGTTACCCAACATTTGTGATGTACAAAGCAAGAATATCATCAAAACACAGACAATCTGTATCTAACATTAGACATTACTTAGAAACTTCTGTCACTTGTAAAAGAAATTTTGCTATTTTTTCCAAGAGAATGACATCTGTATTGTTTAACAGAAACCCCACAACAGAATTGTCAGAGTCTCTTTCTGATTTGTCTGGGGCCAGCCAAGGAGAGCAGCAGTGGCGTAGGAGGTTAAGAGCTCGTGTATCTAATCTGGAGGAACCGGGTTTGATTCCCAGCTCTGCCGCCTGAGCTGTGGAGGCTTATCTGGGGAATTCAGATTAGCCTGTGCACTCCCACACACGCCAGCTGGGTGACCTTGGGCTAGTCACAGCTTCTCGGAGCTCTCTCAGCCCCACCCGCCTCACAGGGTGTTTGTTGAGAGCGGGGAAGGGCAAGGAGATTGTCAGCCCCTTTGAGTCTCCTGCAGGAGAGAAAGGGGGGATATAAATCCAAACTCTTCTTCTTCTTCTAATACCCACGTATCTCGGACAGTCGAGTATAATGTGAGCATGAGTCTCCACCTGGTTTTTACAGAGTGGACAAACCCAATCCTGGAGAGGGATAAATAGCGACCCTTCGTAATGGCAGATGGGAAAGTATTGGATCTGGCCCTTGTAATAATCCATCTCTGTTGGGGTTCAGTTAATAAATTGAGATACTGAGCTATATACCCCTGTTCAGGTACTATTCCGACAGAAAGGGGTGAGCATGATTTATTTGCTTGCCCCAGTAAGATAGGGTATTCCTGCTCTAAAAGTTTGCTTTTTAAGGTTTGGAATATCTGAACCTTATATTGGCGAATACTAGCAGAAAAAATCTCAAAAGGGAGAGCAAAGATTTGCCTGGCTGGTAAACTCCCAGCTCATACTGTCTTAAGGTGATACGAAAATAAGTTCTTGCAGCATGCCATGAAACGTCATCAGTCTAGCCTACCCATGTTTCGATATTTTAGACTGTTGTGATTTTTTATGAAATGAAAATTTATAATTGTCGATGCTGTATATTTAGCTAGGTTAACCTCTTGGGATCTAAGGAGTGTCCAGCTAAGATTATAATTGAAGTTCGATCCCAAATACTTGAAGTTTGTAACTTGTTCCATCGCAGTATCCTCCACATTCCATTTGAAATCTGATATTTTAGAGCATTGTAAATATTTTCACGCTCTGCATTTTTCTCACTTTGTATTTTTAATCACTTGCCAATAAAAGGCTTTTTGTTGTTAACATTAAATGAATTAAATAAAATGAATAAGAAGGGTCAAACTCTATGCCGGGGATAATTAGAAAAGGAATTGATAATAAAACTGCAAAGATTGTCATGCCCTTATATAAAGCAGTGGTGCGACCGCACTTGGAGTACTGTGTCCAGTTCTGGTCGCCACATCTCAAAAAGGATATCGAAGAGATAGAAAAAGTGCAGAGAAGGGCAACGAGGATGATTGAGGGACTGGAGCACCTTCCTTATGAGGAGAGGCTGCAGTGTTTGGGACTCCTTTAGTTTGGGAGGAGGAGACAGCTGAGGGGGGGATGTGATTGAAGTCCTCATGTAAAATTATGCATGGGGTAGAAAATGTTGACAGAGAGACATTTTTCTCTCTTTCTCACAATCTACTTCAGGAAAACCAGGGGCATTCCATTATGAAAATGCTGGGGAAGCGAATTAGGACTAATAAAAGGAAACACTTCTTCATGCAACATGTGAATTTGGTGTTTGGAATATGCTGCCACAGGAGGTGGTGATGGACACTAACCTGGATAGCTTTAAAAGGGGCTTGGACAGATTTATGGAGGAGAAGTCGATCTATGGCTCCCAATCTTGATCCTCTTTGATCTGAGATTGCAAATGCCTTAACAGTCCAGGTGCTCGGGAGCAACAGCAGCAGAAGGCCCTTGCTTTCACATCCTGCAGGTGAGCTCCCAAAGGCACCTGGTGGGCCACTGCAAGTAGCAGAGTGCTGGGCTAGATGGACTCTGGTCTGATCCAGCAGGCTTGTTTTAAAAAAAAGGGTCATTTGCTGTTTTCTCCAACTTCCATGTTTTGTTTTATATCAAAGGGGCGGAAAGAGCCGCTCAAAGCATTGGAGGGAAGAGCTGCCAACGCATTTATGCAAAGATACAAGATTCTGCCCCAAGCTCCTGAAGACTGAACTCGGCAAACAAATCAGCCAGAGCGGCGTTCAAAACGATGCAAAACTCTTTGCAAATGCCAAGCGGGCAACTTCAGAACTCATTTGTTTTTCTCGCCTGGCTCAAATGAGCCCTGGGAAGATCCGAGCCTTTATCTGTTCTCCTCCAATCCCACTCTCCAGCTGCCAAACATTTGTTAAAGTCAACCCAAAGGACCAAACAAGAGCTGCATCCGACAGAATTAGGTGCCATGGGCCAGACTCTGATGTAGAGGCTGGAGACATCATGGGTCCAGAGCCGGATCCTCATGAAGAGATGAAGGCAACAGAGTCAGCTCCAAGTCTTTCCCTGCCAACCAGGCAGAGGCGTATTGGGGGGGGGGGGATGGCACCCGAAGACAAATTGTCTCCAAGCGCCCCCACACTGCGCCTGGGGGTGGGGTGGGGAAGAGCCCCCCCCCCACTCCCGGCTCCGAGCCGGCAGCTGGCAGTCCCTTCTGCCCTCCCTTCTGGGGAGAGCAGAAGCGACTGCCGTCCCTTGTCCTCCAAGAGCTGCTTTTATAAGCACTGAGGCTGGAGGGGCATGGCTCAGGGGAGCATGGCCACGCCCCCCCCCCCCTACACCCCAAGCCCCACTCCTGGTCTCAGCTCTCGGAGGATGGGAGACAACAGAGGGAAAGGCAGAAGGGACCTCGCCGGCCGCCGCACTCGCGTGCCAGGAGAGCGTGGGGAGTGGGAGGGGGGGGGGCAGTAGTCGGGTTTCCTCCCTTGGCCCCTGCCCATGTCAATGCCAACAACATACGGGCGAGGGTTGAGGGTTTCAAAGATCTATCGCCTAGGAGTACTCTCTGTCTGTCCTCGAGTAAAAGCTAAAATCTGGTCACGCATTAGGGGATGCCATGGAATGGCCACCGTGATGCCAGGATTAGAACCTTGCAGCAGCAGGAAATTCCTGCTGCTCTTGCCTGTAGTCTTCTGGTCACGTGCGGCAAATGCATTTTGCATCCCCCACGTGACCAGATTAGTGGTACCCGGGGACAGAGGGCACCTCTCATCCCTAGATAAATGTGCCACTGCAGCCAGGCAGAACCGTGCACCTGGGAAAGCCATCGTAACTTCAGACGAGATGAGTAATGAGCCAGCTGCACGAAGGAGGAAAAGACAAAGGCTGAAGCTACATAATAAAAGGAGAAATGCTCGTCTGGCTGTTCAGTATGGCAAAAGGCTCTGTGACCTACAGGCATCTGATGAAAACTAAGTTGCTGCAGGAGCCTGGCCCATTAGCAGGGCATCTTACTTAAGCCCTGTCCAGAGCTTGGCTCAGCCTAGGCGCAACCAGTGGGATTCCCTGAGAAGTACAGCGTGCCTGGGCTCCTCAGCCATTCATGCCTTGACCCCCAGACTGCCTCACCTTCACCTACAAACGCCACCTGCCTTCATCGTGGACTGCCTGACTTTGGCCTACAGATATTACCTGCCTGATTTCTGCACGGACCTGCACTACCTTGCACCACCTGCCTGGGCCCCTGAGCTGCTTAATTTGTGCAACTACTTCCTGGTTGCCTCAGTCAGGAAGCTATAAATTGGTGACATTCCACAACATCATGCAAGCACTGGGCAGGGATGCAAAGAACTTCAGCTTTCATGCTTCAGATTAAAATTTCTAACCCCTCTGGTGTTTGGATTTCATTAGGTTGCCAACCTCCAGGTGGCATCTGGAGATTTCCTGCTATTACAACTAATTTCCACATGCCCAAGATCAGTTTCCTTGGAGAAAATGAACTCTTTGAGCTCTTGTCAAAAAAAGCCCCCAAACCAAACCCTATACCTGAGATGCTCCACAAACTTCAATCCCCATATAACAGTGCTGGCGAACCTTTTTGAGACCGAGTGCCCAAACTGCAACCCAAAACCCACTTATTTATCGCAAAGGGCCAACACGGCAATTTAACCTGAATACTGAGGTTTTAGTTTAGAAAAAAGGGTTGGCTCCTCGGTATGCGCAAGGCGCTACTCAGGAGTAAGCTTGGTGGTATTTTTGGTGGCTTCGGCCTCTTTGAAGCAAATCGCGGTAATCCTCTTCCAACGGGTAACTGCAGAATCACTTAACCCTAGAGGGCTCTTACTCCAGAAGCAAAGTTTCCCCTATTGCCAGCAAGCGCTTAGCTTACATTCCCAGGTAAAGGATCGTGCTTTAGTTCTTCTCGTGACTGAAAGGCATCGAAGTGGGGTTTAACAGCTTTTTTAACAGGGTTAATACTCTTACACTGCTTCCCCAAAACTTGGTCTTGGGTTTAATAAGCTAATAATCGGTCTTACGCTCCAGGCCTGGTAAAGCCTAGATGTGGGGGCACTCTGTGCTGCGCCCACATGAGAGGGCTCTATAAAGTGCCACCTCTTGGCACCTGTGCCATAGGGTCTTCAGCCTACCTCACCGCCATATAACAAGCCCATATGAGAACCAAGCCAAAATTTAATAAATGCTTATGAATATTCCAGCTTCTACAAAAATGAGTATTGAATATTCATTTGGTTTTCAAATGGGCTTGTTCAATGTGGAATATTCATACGTGGAATATTTATGTGTGGAATATTCATACGCTGAAGAAGTCGACGGGCATTGACAAAAATGAGTACTGACTGGGGAACTTGTTCCCCTTGTGGACTCTCTAGATACCGACGCTTTTTGCATCGTATATAATAAGACCTGCTCACTCTGTTTGGATTCTCCAAGAGACTATCGAGAGTTGCACTGAGTCAAATACAGACGTGTGTTTGCCACCTATTTGCATGCTATGTATTAAAAATTCGCTTGTTCCTCATATGTGCTTGTTATATGTGGATTGAAGTTTGTATAACAACTCAGGTTTATGGGGATTTTGTTGTTGTTAGGGTTTGGTGTGACACTCCAGGCAAATTCTACACTGCAAGATGATAACGTCCAATCGCATGAGACATCCAACAAAATGCGGCAGGACTAGAAACACAAGGGTGAGGACCAGCGCAAAACACTTACCAAACGTGATCCTAAACAACAAAATGCGAAGCCATCTAATGTTGCGACGATAAACCTTCAGCCAATGGGGGAGCAGGACTCATTAGAACTCATTCCTCCTGGTCCCAGCCTCTGGAGCGGCAGAAAACAAGCTTTGCTCCCTCTTCAACATGACATCCCTTCCAATATTTAAAGTCCAGGGTTGCTACACAGAGGCAAACTACCTCTTTTTAGCTTTTGCCTTGACAACCCTATGGGGTCACCCTAAGCTGACCACACTTTCCACAACCACATAATAAAGACAGGACCCCAAACTCTGCATCATCTTAACGGACCTAACCGGGAGAGCACAGCCCAATCATGTTAGATCTCAGAAGATAATCAGAGTTGGCCCAAGTAAAAGCCAGCATGATGTCGTGGCAAATAGCAGCAGATGCTAATCTGGACAAGCAGGTTGAATTTCCTATACATGAAGCCTGCTGGATGACCTTCATCAGATCTCAGACACTAAGTAGGGTCAGCCCTGCTTAGTACTTGGATGGGAGCCCACCTAGGAAGCAGAGGCAAGCAACAGCAAACCAACTCTGTATGTTCCCCCTGATCTGGATAGCCCAGTCTAGCTCTATCTCCTAGATCAGGTGAGACTTGGCACTCCAGATGTTATGGACTACAATTCCCATCAGCCCCTGCCAGCATGGCCAATTGGCCATGCTGGCAGGGGCTGATGGGAATTGTAGTCCATAACATCTGGAGTGCCAAAGGTTCGCCACCACTGTCCTAAGATCATGGAGGCTAAGTAGGGTCAGCCTAGTTAGTATTTAGATGGAAGTTGCCCAAAATGTCCATAGGTGCTACAGAGAGGCAGGCAAAGGTGACCCACTTCTATTCATCTCTTGGCTTGAAAACCCTACGGGGTCTGCGGTGGCGTAGGGCCAAGGGAGCCAGGTGGGGCATCACGCCCCGGGCTTGCGCCGGTGCAGGGGCGTGGTGTGGGAGCTTCGGGGCGTTCCGGGGGCATAGCGGGGGGCTTCCAGGGTATGGCGGGTGTGCAGGGCACAGTTCAACGCTGCGCCGGGCACAGTTCACCCCTGCGGGGTTGCCGTAAGTCAGCTGCAACTTCCCATCACTAATTCACACCCTAATTCACCCCCATCGCATTCGTTTTAGCAAGCGAGTTCCCTACCTTGAAAAGGACGCTAGGAAACATTTGGAATTCTTAATTTTAAGAACAATCCAATAAGATACAAGCAGGGAACATTTACTTTCGAGAAGATTAAACCGGCGTTCCTTGGCGACACACTCGTATCTTGTTTTGGTTGCGGGTGGAGAAATAAAGCCAGGGAGATGGACTCTATTTGTAGCTCAGACCTGGGTCAGTTGGTTAAATCCCCTGAGGTCAGATAAGGGCACCTGACTCGCCTCTTTCCCCAGCAGCCTGCCAAATTTCAGCATTGCCAATGGTTTGACAACTTCATTTGTTTTCTGTTTCCATTCCTTCCCCGCACCCTGGAGTACCCCAAGCACCCATTTGTTAGGAAAGGAGGGGGTCAATCTGTCCTTTTTCTCTCCACCTCATTCGGCACAAGGGGAGAGAGACAACCTTCGCGGAAACAGTGAACAGGTCAGCGGACGAAGTGATCTTAACTTGCCATCCTCATGGAGATACGTGTTTCTGACTTAGAGACAGAGGCGTATTGGGGTAAAATGGCACCCAGAGACAAATTGTTGCTGGGCAACCCCCCCCCCCCACACACACACACACACACTGCACCTGGGCACCTCCACCCTGCAAGCCCGGCTGCCCCACCGGCTCAGGGGGCCATTCCCCCACCACACCCTTGGGAACGTGGCCCCGCCTCTGGCCTCAGTGCTTATAAAAGCAGCTCTCGGAGGATAGGGGATGGCAGTTACTTCTGCTCTCCCCACAGCTGGGAGCTGGGAGGGAGGGTGAGGCTGGGGGGGCGGTGTCCTCAGGCTTCCTTGTCCCCGCCCATGTCAATGACGACATGGGCGGGGCCAAGGGCACCTGAAGACAACAAGGCAGCAGGACTTCCTGGTCACATGGGGGGCCGATTTTGTGCCCCCCCCATGTGACCAGATTAGTGGCACGTTGGGACAGAGGGTACCACTCATCCCTAGGTAAATATCCACTGCTTAGAGAAGAGGGTCGTGTTTCTCACCAAACATCACATGGCAAACAAGCCCAGACTTTGTTTTCGGAAGAAACATTCTTTAAAAGTCTCAAAGAAGTAAACCTTGGCTGATCCTTCAGTTCTGAAGGAGAGCCATCTGCCACCTTTTTAATTCCTGTGAGATATTCCCCTTCTACCAAAGGGCAAGAGGATGGAGGGAGTCTTAATTTCCTCCTACAAATGCCATTGTGTGGGGGCAAGAGGCTTTCAAGTACTCTCAAAACAATCATTCTTACGCAACCAACACTGTGACCTGATCCCAGCACTACCAGTTTCAATTCAATCAATTCAATAAGCCTTTATTGGCATACAGAACATACAATATTCACACTGGATCATAAGTTCAGTTCGCAAACCTCAGCCAGAAACTTTGCCACTGCGAGACAACAGTCAAGGTCATTACAGTTTAAGAGCATATTTACTTTATCAAGCTCTGTCAGGGTTTTCGTAGAGTCAATGATTTGTAATAATAAGCTGGATCTTGGATTCTGGTAAAGTGGGCAGTGGAGAATGGGCGCAATGGAATCCAGCTGCCCTGGACTGCAGGGGCAAAGCCTCTTATCGTTTGGTAGACCCTCGAGTCTTCCTCTATGGAGCGGGGATGGCATAATGTTAAATCTAGCCAGCATGTAGGCTCTCCTATATATAGGGTTGGTAAGCACTGCAATATAGTAGGCTGGGTTTCCCTGCACAAATGGAATTGCCACGTTCATTGGCGAGCAGGATTTGTTGGCCAAGCTCTGCAGTTGTTGATAATCCATTGCTAGTAGCCGCTCTTCACACTTGCACTAGCTGCAGAATAAGAGCCGCAACAAAAGGACCGCTCACAGAAAATATCATCACAACCAGAGGGGTCAAACAAGGCTGTACATTGGCCCCCACTTTGTTCAATATATTCCTTAGTGATCTAGTGCCAACCCTCCAGAAGGCCAATGGGCATGTTCCCAAACTAAGCACTAAACACGTGCCCGCGTTACTGTATGCTGACGACACCGTTCTTCTTCCCACACTAAAGTTGGTCTCACTCGTCTCTTAAATTGCTGTGCTGAATATTGTAAGAGGAACGAACTGGTAATTAACTATGAAAAAACCAAAATAATGGTCTTCGCTAGAAGACCCCCTAGTCATACATGGACCATCAATAACAGACCCATAGAACAAGTTAACCAGTTCAAATATTTGGGCATAACTCTTACTAGCAACCTTAATTGGGCAGTACATAGGAAACTAGCACTCGCTGCAGCTAACAACAGTGCCCTAGCAATTCAGCGTTTCTTTTTCACTGTGGGCCACCAGTATATACCATCCGCATTGAAGGTGTTCAATGCTAAATGCGGCTCTCAGCTCCTCTATGGAGCACCTATTTGGATCGGAGCTATAAACAAAAATATAAACACAGCCCAGTCCCGCTTCTTCCATAAAATTATGGGATTCCCAAATTGTCCTCCATCTGCAGACCTATGATGAGAACTCGTGCACATATCAGATGCCACGATGCGGTCTGGCTGAGAACTGTCAGATACTGGCTACGTATCCACTGTTTGCAGGATCACTCCAGTTTGTTACACCTCATGCTTTCCGACTGTGCAAATTCTAGGTGGCTGAAACTAGTTGAGGGAAAAATCAACACTCTTGGCTTTTCATTAGAGTCGTTAGTCCCTCTTTCCCTATCAGAAGCATATAGCTGCTTTGAAAATGAGCTGTTAGAACAAGAGTATCGGGATATGATAACAGCTGTGGGGGAAACGTGTTCCGGGCTGAGCCTGGTTATTCCAATTGAACAAGGACACATGGCCAATTATTTACAGTGGATCACCAACCCTAAATTAAGAAGAGCTTTAACACTGGCCAGATTCAATCTAATGCCTTCTATGCTGCTCTATGGCAGATATCAACAAATTGATAAACAGAGGAGGCTATGTCCATGCAATATGGGTCAGGTGGAGACACTCGATCATACCCTCTTTCATTGTGTAAGGTTTGCAAAAATCAGAATGTCACAATCTGCACTTATCCCATTTCTGTATAACAATCTAACTGATGCTCTTAAGATACCTATGCTTTTGAACAACATGGATCCCACAGTGTGTGAGAATGTAGCAAAATTTCTGCTAACAATAATAGACGTAAGTCTAGATAAAGAGAAATAAAAGAGAAATAGTAGCCGCTCTTTGATGAGGGCAAATGTCTCAGTAAGGGTTAGCATGTTCAGAGAGTCACTATCATAGCCCAATTCCGCAATCTTTGTTATAACTGTTGTGCACCATTTAGAGTGATGGAGTTCTCTCAAGGTGAGTTGCGTCAGTGAGTTGTCGCAGCTTTGATAATGAATATGCAGCCCAAATTTTATGATGTTTAACCAGATAGTGGCCTCTATAGAGTATTGGCCAGATTCTAGACATAGAACTGCATATGGGACGCAGTTTGGCATGCCAAATAATTTATGCAGAAATTTAGAATGGAATGATCTAATGGCACTGTTGCTGGGTGTTAACCAAATGGGCGCTCCATAAAGCAGTTGTGCTCTCGCCCTTGCTTTGAAAACTTGCAGAGCTGGGGGAATATATTGGTTGCCCCTAGAATGACAGAACCTCCTAGTGGCATTTGCGTTTGACTGGGCCCGAGCCAATATATATTTTTGATGAGTGGACCACGACAAGTTATTGCTAAACCAGAGTCCTAGATATTTGAAATTTTTAACTTGCTCAATGTATTGGCCCTTTATCTTCCAGACTTGTTTTTTTTAGAAGAAGAAGAAGAAGAGTTTGGATTTATATCCCCCCTTTCTCTCCTGCAGGAGACTCAAAGGGGCTGACAATCTCCTTGCCCTTCCCCCCTCACAACAAACACCCTGTGAGGTAGGTGGGGCTGAGAGAGCTCCGAGAAGCTGTGACTAGCCCAAGGTTACCCAGCTGGCGTGTGTGGGAGTGCACAGGCTAATCTGAATTCCCCAGTTAAGCCTCCACAGCTCAAGTGGCAGAGCTGGGAATCAAACCCGGTTCCTCCAGATTAGATACACGAGCTCTTAACCTCCTACGCCACTGCTGCTTTTACTGTTTTTTCCAAAAACCAGGATCTTAGTTTTGTCATAATTCACCTGCAGATCATTTGTCTCACAAAAGTCAATGAATCCATGCAGGAGTCTTGTATCCCAGCACTACCAAAGAAGTTGGGATAAATAAAGGAAGAATGAGAAAATCTTATTCGTTTATTAATCCCATTTTTTGGTCAGCTTTTCCCCTATGAGCTCAGGGTGGCTTCCAACAATATTAATTACAGGGTTAGGGTTAAAAAAAACGAACAAGCTACCCTAACACTAAAAGCCAGATGGCAACTAAAATCTTATATGAAATAACAGGAAGTTATTATTTACAGGCAGAGGAGAAAAGGAGGAAGAAGAGGAGTAAGAGGAGGGGCAGGCATTTGGATTTATACATTGCTTTTCAAGAAGAAGAAGAAGAAGAAGAAGAAGAAGAAGAAGAAGAAGAAGAAGAAGAAGAAGAAGAAGAAGAAGAGGAAGAGGAGGAGGAGGAGGAGGAGTTTGGATTTATATCCCCCCTTTCTCTCCTGCAGGAGACTCAAAGGGGTTTACAATCTCCTTGCCCTTCCCCCCTCACAACAAACACCCTGTGAGGTAGGTGGGGCTGAGAGAGCTCCAAGAAGCTGTGACTAGCCCAAGGTCACCCAGCTGGCGTGTGTGGGAGTATACAGGCTAATCTGAATTCCCCAGATAAGCCTCCACAGCTCAGGAGGCAAAGCTGGGAATCAAACCCGGTTCCTCCAGATTTGATGCACGGAAAAGGCTCTTTAACCCTTCCCACGCCACTCAAGCTGCTCCTACGCCCACTGGAAAGAACTGCTTGAGAGGCTCTCAGCCCAAGGTCACCCAGCAGGCTTCTTGTGGGGGAGCGGGTGAACAAATCCGGTTTACCAGATTAAAGTCCGCCGCTCATATGGAAGAGTGGGGAATCGAACCCAATCTCTACACCCTAACGATACGTCCGGCGTGGTTACAGGTGCCGTCTCCTCCAGACTCCACCTGGCAGTTGGGAACCCAACTGAAACTTATTTAGCTCGGCCCCTGTTTGCAAACTTTGCGAGGGTCAGAACGGTGTGCTGGAGGGACCGAAGGCACACTTCAATGGGGTGGAACTGATGCACGGAAGGAGAAGTCGATGATGCTCTCCGGTGAGCTGAGCCGGCAGCATTTGCGCAGCGCTGATTGTCTGCATTCCTTCTCTTATTTCCGGGAAGGCCGGCGCCTTCGCCGTGTCAACAGAGAATCCACTTGGTAATGTTCTTTGCACTTCTCTTCCCCAACCACCAACCCCACAGCCGTTGTTTCCCTTCCATGGGGCTAAAAAATCTCAATGCAACACTGGAGCTGTGGCTGTTACTATAATGCTGCTGAAAGAGATAGTGTATTTCTAACAACCCAACTGTAAACTGAACTAATTGTGGAGCTAAAAAGGGGTGGGTTTTTTTGGTTCGACGTTCTGCTTACATTTACACCAGCAGTTGTGCTGATTTTGGAGGCCTTTCCCTGATTACACAACATATAATAACAGCAGATTTCACAACTGAGAAGATAAAAAAATATTGATTTCAATATTGGGAAGCTTTATTCGCTTTTGGAAATTGCTGTGGATTTCAACTTGTGATTTACCTTCATTAGGACTCTCAAAGCGCTCACAAATAAAGCCGTTCGTTTTTAAACAGTGAAATCAACTCGTTTGTAATTGTTTCTTGTACATGTTTCTTGTAGAATTATGCTGCAAGAAATCTTCTCCTCATTGGAGAGCCAGCATGGTATAGTGGTTAAGAGCAGGTGCACTCTAATCTGGAGAACTGGGTTTGATTCCCCACTCTGCCACTTGAGCTGTGGAGGCTTATCTGGTGAACCAGATTAGCTTGTGCAGTCCAACACACGCCAGACGGGTGACCTCTGGCTAGTCACAGTTCTTCTGAGTTCTCTCAGCCCCACCTACCTCACAGGGTGTTTGTTGTGAGGGGGGGAATGGGAAAGGAGTTTGTAAGCCCCTTTGAGTCTCCTTACATTGCCACAGCTTTTGTTCAGCTTGTTTATTTGCCATATTGGGTTTGCTGTAGACTTGGTCTATTCTGTCCAATTTCTGTGATTTGTATATTTGTTGAGGACCAGGTGTTACATGGCAAAGTCTATAAAGTCTATTTGATGACTTACAATGATAGCTGGATGTAAGAAGTAATTACATTCTCCTTTATAATAATCTCTGCATGCAGTAAGAATTGTTCAAACTGCTCTTCTGATGAAGGCATCGAAATGGGTTTTATCCAGAAAACTTGTCTGGCTTTGGATACTGTGTTCTGATGAATTTGGAGTGAGACTTCTTACAGTCCAAGTAAGTGGCAAAATGCCTTTGAGGGGCAGAGGGCTCAGACCAGGAAAATGGTCTGAAGGCACTTTGATGGTGAACTTTCCACAAAGTTTTCTCCCCAAGAAGTGTATGGTCGAGTGGGTGAATCTTTTCTCTGCAACCAAACATTGTAAAGTAAGTACACAAAGAACCATGTGACGCACAACAACTCATTTTGTGTTATACATCTGTTTTACAAGGGATGTATGTTTATCAAGATGGTGGTTGTTTTGTAGCCATAAAAACAATGATTTGTCAGACTTTTGAGTCAGTCCAGGGCACGTTATTGCAAAACAAATCCAGGTTGCAGAAAAGCAAACAGCTTTTAGCAAGATGGAACAACGCAGGGGGAAATCTGAGCCCTGGATACAAGTACGGGTGACTTAATCACATATTATGTATCGCCAAAGGCTATTACAAACCATCGCAAAGAACTTAAAACATAAAACAATTAAAATAGCTAGATCTTAAAAGTATTACATGAATGGCCGTATTTTCTGTGAAAATGGTGGAGGCAGTTTGTATACTATCTTTCTATTAGAAATCTACAAGGTGGTTTTACAATGCAGTAAAATTAGTAGAAGGGCAGTAAGAGATATTAAAATTCACTTAAAACAAAACAATCCAGCTCCAAGATGAACAGTGCCATTCTAAACTGACTCAAACGCTAACTACACGTCTATACTATAACCAAAGCTAAACATTTTCCTTTCTGATTGTAACTTTGTTTACGTCTATACTGGAAAACTTCCTTGTGGTCCGTTCACCTTCTTCTCAAGTGTGACCTGCACTTCCTGTTACCCAGTTTATTACTTGACTGTGCATTTTAAAAAAGCCTTTCTCATCTTTGTATTTTTCACGCCGTTTGATATTCTACATGTAACGCAGTTTTATGAACGTGTGCCAAAAATTAAGATTGTTAAAAGTCCTGATTGGAGTCATGCTGGGTACACAAAATTAAATTTCAGGGACTTTGGGAGATCCAAAGACAGTCTTTTGGAGGGGAAACACGTTTGTTTTAAAGCTTTCAAGGGAGGTGTCAGGAGTCCTGGCAGGGTGGTAATGAAACACAGTGCACCTAATGTTGACTTTGATATTGCAATTTGCCAGCAATTTGGGAGATAGATTGAATTTGCTTTTGAGTCCGCTCAAGAGGTTGTTCTCAGTTGCACTGACTGGCTAGTCTGCCCATGTTACCCCTTGCTGACTCAGGAAAATGAGATACTAGGTCTCTTGTAGATGGTCAGCTTTTTTGGTGAAAGGGATTGTTGGTTGCCAAAGGTAAATAGCAGTTTGCAAGCCTGGGACAATGGTGGTGTTTTTTGTTTTTATTAATTTATATTTATTCATTTATACCCTACTCTCCTGCCCAGAGTATGTTCCAATTATGTTCTCTGTGAACATGAGAAGTTGTGTGAGTATGAAGAAGAAGAAGAAGAAGAAGAAGAAGAAGAAGAAGAAGAAGAGGAGGAGGAGGAGGAGGAGGAGGAGGAGGAGTTTGGATTTGTATCTCCCCTTTCTCTCCTGCAGGAGACTCAAAGGGGCTTACAATCTCCTTGCCCTTCCCCCCTCACAACAAACACCCTGTGAGGTAGGTGTAGTAACCACACAGCCTTCATTGTGCCACAGGACTTTAGTTCTAACATCTTTGATTGCTATACAAACTTTTCTGAGTCAGAGCTCTGCGGGTGTGTGGAAATCAAACTAGGAATCCTCCGAATGTTGAAGAGCTAGACTTGAATCCAGTAGAACGTTAGAGACCAAGAAGATTTTGGAAATCTTGTTGATTTCTATGGTGCTTTTGGACTCTAGTTTTCCACCGAGGAGTTCCACATGGTTTTTAGCCCAAAACATTTTATTTCCAGCCTCAAAAAGTTTTATATGTATCCTGGATTTCAGCAATTCTTTTTGTGAAAACATTTTCAAAACATTTTCACTTGCTGTGCATATCTCTTTAAAACATTTTACACATCTTTGCAGTCTTCGACTATCTCCTCAGCATTATGTTCTGAGCTCACTCTGCTGTGGTGCCTGTTTACTTCCATCATTTTTTTTTAAATGGAGGTTGATATCTTCAAAGCTATGAAGACACGACATATGGTGAATTGTAGCACGAGTCTTTGAAGCATTGAAGCCACAAATCCACAAATAAAACAGGAGAATTAGAAAACAGTGGCGAGAAAGCATTTCGAGGGGGCGAGTGTGGACAACAGGGTGGACTGAAAACAATTTGCAAACGT
Source organism: Sphaerodactylus townsendi (assembly GCF_021028975.2). Classification (NCBI taxonomy): domain Eukaryota; kingdom Metazoa; phylum Chordata; class Lepidosauria; order Squamata; family Sphaerodactylidae; genus Sphaerodactylus; species Sphaerodactylus townsendi. Next base: position 27,085,599 of record NC_059441.1, read on the forward strand.
TTCCAGTGACTTGAGCAGAAATGGCCAAAGAGTGCATTTGGTCCAAGGTTCCCCAACAGCTAATGTTCAGGGCAAAGTGGGAATTCAAACCTGGATTTTCTATATCCTACTCCAGTATTCTAACGATTATGCCAATCTGGTTCTATGTACCATAGTATGATGCAAAAAAAGGAATGGGTAGTGGGCTACAGTGGTTGTGCAAAGGAATCCCAGGCCCACCACGGGGAACTATTTCCTCATCCTGACCATCACGGTATTTGAGCATGGCCTTGGAATCGACACAAAGGACAAACATCCCACCCACTGTAACTCCAGACACCTTCATGAGGCGGATTATGAGAACAGCCAAATCAAACAAGCGTTTGTTTGAGGTACCATTTACCTGCTTGTCCTTGAACTCAAACACAGCCCCACTTAACATTTAAAGACTGCTTTAACCCTTTGACAAGGCTTCAAAAATCAGAGAGCCAAGAGAGACAGTATGGTGCAAGGGTGAGAGGGGAAATTTGAGCCCAGGTCTCCCAGAAGCTATTCTGACATTGTGAGGCTAAAAATACAGAGATGGGGGGAAATGGCATTGTAAGTGGATTTGGAGGCCCAGCAGGGATAAAAGCACGGCATAAGTACCTAAACAAATATTAAAAGTGACAAGTTGGCAAGAAGAAGAAGAAGAAGAAGAAGAAGAAGAAGAAGAAGAAGAAGAAGAAGAAGAAGAAGAAGAAGAAGAAGAAGAAATAAAATAATGAAGAAGAAGAAGAAGAAGAAGAAGAAGAAGAAGAAGAAGAAGAAGAAGAAGAAGAAGAAGAAGAAGAAGAAGAAGAAGAAGAAGAACAAAGAATAAAGAAGAAGAAGAAGAAGACCAGAGTATATCCCCCCTTTCTCTCCTGCAGGAGAGACTCCTCAAAGGGGCTTACAATATTCCTTTAGCCCTTCCCCTCACAACAAACAACACCCTGGCAGAGGTAGTGGTTGGGAGAAGGCTGAGAGGAGCTCAAAAAGCTGTGACTAGTCCCAAAGGTCCTTGGCACCCAGCTGGCGTGTGTGGGAGTGCACAGGCTAACCTGAATTCCCCAGATAAGCCTCCACAGCTCAGGCAGCAGAGCTGGGAATCAAACCCGGTTCCTCCAGATTAGATATATGAGCTCTTAACCTGCTACGCCACTGCTGCTCCCACTAATAGCAACCACTAATATGCTGGCCCTTCCACAAACACACACACATATATATACCACTTTCTCTTTTTCCTTTTTCATGTAGGGATTTTATTTTCAAATTCAACAATGGAAAGGAGGACAAAATCTTTCCCCATCCAGCAATTTAAAAAGGACAATTGTACCAAGCGCAGCCTTTTCTTCTTCATAAGCCAAACCAAGCCTACCAAAATCCTTCTCTTATATAAAACTGTGGAATGCTGATCCCCTTTTCCTGCCTCTACATGCAAGCAAAGAAACCCATCCAAAAGTGTACTGCAAACTGACCCAGGAATTAACTGGTACCAGACCCACACGAAGGCTGGGGGAGTTTTCATTCCCCTTGTTTCTTCATTGCAAGAAGCCTGAATTATCTCAAAGAGGATATTGCAAAAAAAAAAAAAAAGGTTGCTCAGAGGAAGCGCGACACAATTTCTCTGGAATGGAAACAGAGGCTTTGAGCTGCCTTCCAACAGAGGATTTGGAGCAAACAATGCCATTTCCCCGCATGCAGGTAATAAATACCCCTTGCAAGAAAAGGAAATCAAATCATGAGAATTCAAGAAGAGGAAAATATGGATCCAGTTATTGCCTCGGCCAAATGTCAACGGAAAGCATGAGGGAACCAATCCGGTTTCAGGGTAGGGTTGCCCCGAATTACAACTGATCCCCGAACTGCCCCGAAATACAACTGATCTCCAGACAACATTGATCATTTCCTCTGGAGAAGGGGGAGAGTGGATTCCTTCTCCACTGTCCACCCTCAAATCTCCCGGGATTTCCTGACCCAGAGTTGTTTCCGCACAAGAGGCACTGCGAGCATTTCGCTTTAAGCCACACAATTCGCTCCCAGAAACTGGGAAACCAGAAAAAGTTAGCTGAGGATGAACAAAGTAAACATTCTCCCTATTAAAGAGCTCGTTCAACACAGGAGTGATGAAAAAGGCAAAGTCCATGCAGGGGTTTATTAGGATAGGATTCAAAATAACACAGCTGGTATTGTTGCGCTGTTGTATAGATCTAAGGTGTGGCCTCATTTGGAACACCGTGCTTGCGCAGTTCTGGTTGCGGCATCTCGAAAAGAATTTATCCAGCTGGGGAAAGTGCACGGGAGGAGCAACTGCAAAGATTAAGGGTTTAGAGCACCTTTCCTGTAAGGAGAGACTGAAATGTTTGGGAACGGATCCAGTTTAGGGAAGAGATGATTGGTTGGCCTGATACAGGTTTGCACAATTATGCATCGAATGGAAAAACTAGATAAAAGATCACCCACCCGCCCCCATAACAATAGAATTCAGGGGCATGTACAGACTGATGATAGGCGATAGGTTCAGGACAAATGAGCAATTTTGGAATTTACTGCTGGAGGGTGCAAAGTTGCCAAAACAGTTTTTAAAAGGGATTAGACAGATTTAAGGAAAGGCTCTGGCCTGGATAGCCCAGACTAGCCTGATCTTGCCAGACCTTGGAAGCTAACCAGGGTTGGTCCTGGTTAATATTTGGATGGGAGACCTCCAAGAAATACCAGGCAATGGCAAACCAAATCTCTGTTAGCCTCTTGCCTTGAAAACCCCAATGGGGTTCCCATAAGTCAGATATGACTTGCCAGCAAAAGAAATGGGGCCATCTATAGCTACAGGCCAAGATAATTACGAAGACCCTTCACATCCATGGGTGCTATATCCTGAATGTCAGTGCTAGAAGACATGATGTGGGGGAGAAATGTTTCTAATGCTAGCCAGCGTGGTGCCAGCGTGCTACAGCAGTTAAGAGCAGGTGGATTCTAATCTGGAGAACCGGGTTTGATTCCCCATTCCTCCACCTGAGTGGCAGAGGCTTATCTGGTGAACCAGGTGTGTTTCCCCACTCCTACATTCTTGCAGGGTGACCTTGGGCTAGTCACAGTTCTCTCAGGACTCTCTCAGCCCCACCTACCTCACAAGGTGTCTGTTGTGGGGAGAGGAAGGGGGAGGAGTTTGTGAGCCACCTTGAGTCTCCTCACTGGAGAGAAAGGTGAGGTATAAATCCAAACTCTTTGTCTTTTCCACAGAAAATCTGCCACCCTAGGAATGTAAACTCAGTCTGTTTATCTACCATTGCCAGGGCTGTATTTCTGCAAGTCAGCCATGTTGGATGATCCATGGGTGGGATATGAAATACAAATAAGCCCCAAAGGTTGCACATACTCTTATCTTGGGAATGGTACACTTGCCATCTTTTGCTGACCTTACTGAATTATTTTAAAAAACGTACTGAAATCACTAAAAATGCTGTTCCAGATATTTTCTGGAAAGGCCAAACCAATGGCTAGGAGGCAGCATCACGTAACGACAGCCAGGAATTGTTTCGAGGGAGCGAGTGCGGAAAAACAACGTTGCAAAGGGGGAGGATTGAAAATGTTTCAGAAAAGTTTCAGGGGATTTGGAAAGGACCAACGTCTTCTGATTCTCACCTCTTGAGCATAAGAACAGGAGGAACACGCACACCTTTGACCAAGACGACAGATGTCAAGAAACGTATGCATTTCCAATTATGGCTGCAGTATGCAATCCAAAAGGAGAAACCGGAGGAGGAATGTGCTCCAAGGGTGTGAATGATACTTTGAACAGCTCCAACACCACATTCCATGCCATGCTCCAATGTTGCACAATGGCATATCCCATTTTCCAAACATGCCATGCTCAGGGTTAAGCCAGCTCCTCCCTGCCACCCTGGCGTTACCTCCAGAATTCCAGAACCAGGTAAACAGGTCTCACCTGACGTCTCCATTTCTTGAGACAAGCAGTGGCTTAAATCAAGCCTGCTGTAACTCCGTCTCATGCACCAGGATTAGTTTGGCAAAATGCATCTGCTAACCCAGCAAGGTGACTCCTGCATCGCCTGTATCTTTAGTAGATGTGAGACAGGCTGAAATTCAACAGTTTTGGGTATCCCCCAGTAAACAGCAGTGGCGTAGCACCCATGGGACGGAGGGGCACGACGCTCTGGGCAGAGCCACAGCGGAGGCATGCCAAGGCCGTGGAGGGGGCATGGCAGGGGTTTTCCGGGGTGGGTGGTGCCGCAGCACGGGAGCAGGGCGCACACACACCCCAGGTGCAGTTTCCCCTTGCTCTACCTCTGGTATACAGAGGCAACTTAGGAAGGAAACGTGCCAGCCAAAATTCTTGAGAGAGCCAGCATGGTGAGTGGTTAAGAGCAGGTGGATTGTAATCTGGAGAACCGGGTTTGATTCCCCACTTCTCCATCTGAGTGTTCTCTCAGAGCTCTCTCAGCCTCACCTACCTACCTGTTGTGGGGAGAGGAAGGGAAAAGAGTTTGTAAATCACCTTCCTTACAGGAGAGAAAGTTGGGGTATAAATCCAAACTCCTCCTCTTACTTTTACTTTATTTGAAATTTCTATCCCGCCCTATCTGGGGGCAAACAACAATAACATCATACAATATTATTATTATTATTATTATTATTATTATTATTATTATTATTATTATTATTATTATTATTATTATTATTATTATTACATTATAATTAAACAATAAGAAGAAGAAGAAGAAGAAGAAGAATAGGAATAAGAAGAAGAATGATAATGATGATAATAATGATGATGATGATGATGATGATAATAATAATAATAATAATAATAATAATAATAATAATAATAATAATATGCTTGGGAAGTGTCTGACGTGTGATGTAATACAAAATCCAGCATATTGATCTTGTTTGCTGTGTATAACTGCTTTTGTATAAATAATAATAATAATACAAATCTAGTCTAATAATCAAACCTATCCTATTTCAATGAAAACATTAATACTAAGGATCTAATATTAAAGCAGTCAACCAGTTTGCACCATAGAACTTCCCACAGATTTGGGATAAAAGAGATGTCCCCACCAGGGGACTCTCTCCTAAAATAATATCCAAAAAACCAACCACCTCCTTAATCATTCAAGTTTTCTCTAATACAGCAAGAAGGGTAAAGGAAAAACAAGGAGGAGGAGTGGGGGGAAGAAGAGTTTGGATTTATACCCCCACCTTTCTCTCCTGTAAGGAGACTCAAGGTGGCTTACAAGCTCCTTTCCCCTCCTCTCCCCACAACAGACACCTTGTGAGGCAGGTGGGACTGAGCGAGTTCTGCTAGAACTGTGACAGGCCCAAGATCACCAAGCAGGAATGTAGGAGTGCGGAAATGCATCTGGTTCACCAGATAAGCCTCCGCCACTCAGGTGGAGAAGTGGGGAATCAAACCCAGTTCTCCAGATTAGAATTCATCTGCTCTTGACCACTACGCCACACTGGAGGAGGGGAAGGGGGAAAGAAAGAAGTGAAAGGAAAAAGAAGGGGAGGCGAGGCAAGGTGGCAGACCTCAAATGACCTAGTCATATGTCCGATGAAACATCTCTGGAGGGACCGTACCACATCCGACAGGTCACTAATGTCAGAATTCCTAATCTCAAATTGAAATTTCATTGATTACCAAAAACTTGGGGGGATACAGATTAAGTGTCAGCCTTGGGGCTCACATCCATATCCCCCCCCCCCACCCCGGAGATATTCTAGCCCCAAAATTCTTCAATCCAGACAGTAGCTTTTGCCCCGGTTTTCCGTCTTCAAGGCGAGCACAGCAAGGCACACGTCCCACCACCCTGCGTTCACACGGCACTCGCCTCTTGAAAACAGTATACATCCTCGGGAAAGAGACAAGAACAAAATCGGGTGGCAAGATTATTCTTGCCCGTTGTTCAAGATGGGTGGGGAAAGACATTTAGTCCATGTCTAGGACAACAAGGTGACCGACAAAATCTTGGCACATTTCTTAATGCGTATGGCACATTCACATTTTTTTACTTGTAATATATCACAATGTTTTAACACACTTTAGGGTAATGCCTTCAATATTACAACCTCCTTCCCTCTTAAGTTTCCAGCCGGGGATGCAACTGGGGCAGTCAGAATACATAGCTCTGTTGGATTTGGAGTCAGTTTGGTCGCTCCTGTGAGAAGTATTGCACGGATTGTATTCTTTGTGTGGATCACTATAACTGAACAACATTTTGCACTTGCAGGGCTTCCATTTAGTTTGGGTCTAGAACTTCCAGGCTTCTCAGGCCTTCATGGACTACAAATCCCATCAGCCCCTGCCAGCATGGCCAGGGGCTGATGGGATTTGTAGTCCATGAACATCTGGAGAGCCGCAGGTTGCAGACCCCTGGCTAGCCAGTCTCTCTTTTCCAGGTAGGTCTGCCATCCTTCCAGATAAGGCCTCCAAGAAAAGGACAGAGAGAAACCCACAGATTATTTCCTCATTTTCATTTATAGAGAGCCATAATGCTCGCCAGGTTTAATGTTATGCCTTCGGCCTTGTTACATGGCAGATTTAATAAGCAAGAAAAGGCGAAAAGATTGTGCCCATGTAACGATGGCTCAGTTGAATCTCTGGCCCACCAATTACTACACTGTCTCAGATTCAAGGAAATCAGATCCAAGTATGTGAATCTTACTCCTCTACATTTACCCCATCTCCCCGATTTAATTAGATTACACTACTTGTTGGACAACCCTGATCCTTCTCTCTGTATGATAGTGGCAGACTTTCTCCTGGAAATCACTAAACGCCAGTAGATTTCCTTCGACCTGTATTATATATGCTTTTTAATCTGTTTTTTATTACTGTTGTACTGTTGTCTATGCCAATAAAGGCTTGCTTCTTAATTTTCACTTATACCCCAGTTTTTTCCCCAATCCAAAAGCAAGGCAGCTTACAAACCATTCTCCCCTGCTCCATATTTTTTATCCTCAATTATTATTTTTACCCTTTCACGACAACCCTGCGAGATAAGCTACGCTGAAAGAGACTGACTGACTGGGCCAAAACCACCCAGCGAGCATTCATAGCAGTGTGGGGAATCGAACCTGGATCTACCAGATCCGAGCCCAACACCACCCACTACACCACACTGCCTGTGAGCACCAGAAGTTCCCAAAGCCCTTTTGCGACATCTGGCATTCATTAGAGATTGTCAGCAATCATGTTAGCCTGCAAAAAAAATCTGACACCGAGAGTCCAAAAACCTTTCTTTGCTGAATAAAAGCAGCTATTTTAAGTTCAGGAAGCATCCACCTTCTTCTAAGCTTCTTAAAGAAGTAACTTACCTCCTAGCGCCTTTTAAGCTCTTTGGCATGCTTCAGGGCCACGGGTACCCAAGAGGGATTTATTTCAGGATCCTTTAAGCATACAGATGGCCGTAAGCTTGAAAAACGCACCTCGCGCCAGACAAGGATTGCAGCCCAGCTAGTCAGAAGGGCGGAGGTGAGAGGAGAACCACTTCTCGGAAGTGCGAATCACCTCTGGGATTGTTGTTTTCTTTAATCAAAAGTGTCCCGGGTCTAAAAATAAAGCCCGCAAGCTTTAAATAAAAGCTGCCAGAGCCCAGACCGGAAAGCTCGCATTTGTACGATCTCGAGTGGGACAATTCAGCCGTCCAGGTGAGATGGGACGCCCAGTTCGGCGTTCAGCCCAGCCCTCTTCTACAGAGCTGAAGAAGAAGAAGAAGAAGAAGAAGAAGAAGAAGAAGAAGAAGAAGAAGAAGAAGAAGAAGAAGAAGAAGAAGAAGAAGAAGAAGAAGAAGAAGAAGAAGAAGAAGCAATGGAAGAGAGAGGAGGAGGAGGAGGAGGAGGAGGAGGAGGAGGGAGGAGGGAGGAGGGAGGAGGAGGAGTTTTGGATTTATATCCCCTTTCTCTCCCGCAGGAGACTCAAAGGAGCCTTACAATCTCCCTTGCCCCTTCCCCCCCTCACAACAAACAACACCCTGTGAGGGCAGGTGGGCTTGAGAGAGCTCCGGAGAAGCTGTGATCAGCCCAGGGTAGGGAACCTTAACACTCAAAAGGAGCTATTTGGACCTGCTTTCCATGGGAAAAGAAACACTTGAGCCGCAGTCAATTCCTTTGACATTTTAAAAAATAAAGATAACACTGTATATATTGGGCTTTTAACCTTTACTCCACTCATTCTGAGAAGTGTATTGATGCATTCCGCCTGCTACCTGCAGGGCGGGCAAGGATGGGGATAGTGGACCTCGCCTGCCGGCCGCTGGAAAGCGCCGCCCGCTGGAACAAGGTGGCCAGAGGGGAAGCTCACGCTGCTGCCCAGCCGGGCCGCTGGCAATTGGTGCGCTCTGCCCTGCTGCCTGCAGGTGGGTGGGCAAGGGATGAAGCCGGCGGCTCAGCTTGTGGAGGCACAGTGCAAGGGCAGAAGAGCGCGATGCGTCTCCGAGTCAGCAGGTTCCCACCCCTGGATTCAGCCTCTGTCACCCAGCTGGGCGGTGTGGGAAGTGTACAGCCCTAATCTGAATTCCCCAGAGAAGGCCTCCACAGTCTGTAGGCGGCAGAAGCTTCAGGGAATCAAACCCGGTTCCTCCAGATTAGATACACAAGCTCTTAACCTCCTACGCCACTGCTGCTCCACAATGCCAATTTCTTAGCATATCAAACATACTGACCTGCTAAAGGATCTATCATCATATAATTAATAATCAAGCGCCATCAAGTCGCAACTGACTTACAGTGACCCCCGCAGGCAAGAGACCAACAGAGATGGTTTGCCGTTGCCTGCCTCCACATAGCAACTGCGGACTTCCTTCGTGGTCTCCTACCAAGAACTAGAGAGAAGAGTTTGGATTTATATCCCCCTTTTCTCAACCAGAGGGAATCTCAAAGTGGCTTACAAACACCTTTCCTTTCCCTCCCCCTTGTGAGGCAGATGGGGCTGAGAGTTCTGAGAGAACTGTGACTACAGCCCAAGGTCATCCAGCAGGCTTCACGTGTAGGAGCAGGGAACAAATCCAGTTCACCAGATACGAGTCTGCTGCCCTTGTAGAGGAGTGGGGAATCAAACCTGGTTCTCCAGATTAGAACCAACCTGCTCTTAACCACTACACCACGCTGACCTTGCTTAGCTTCCAAGTCTGACAAGATGAGTCTAGCCTGGGCTGTTCCAGCTTAGTCTGACCACAGTTGTTCCCTGAAGATGCTCTGGAAGGCCAGGAAATAGTCTTTCCACCGGAACCACAAGAACATAAGAACAAGCCAGCTGGATCAGACCAGAGTCCATCTAGTCCAGCTCTCTGCTACTCGCAGTGGCCCACCAGGTGCCTTTGATAGCTCACATGCAGGAGGTGAAAGCAAGGGCCTTCTGTGGCTGTTGCTCCCGAGCACCTGGTCTGCTAAGGCATTTGCAATCTCAGATCAAAGAGGATCAAGATTGGTAGCCATAAATCGACTTCTCCTCCATAAATCTGTCCAAGCCCCTTTTAAAGTTATCCAGGTTAGTGGCCATCACCACCTCCTGTGGCAGAATATTCCAAACACCAATCACACGTTGCGTGAAGAAGTGTTTCCTTTTATTAGTCCTAATTAACAAGATGCTGATCTGCGCCTGAAACTGGCAAAGCTAGAACATCTAATCAAACCAAAAGGATGCTTACTACCCCCAAGCGACTGGCTAGCTAGTGAAAAAAAGACCAATAATAAGATGCAAAGTGCTTGTTTAATAACAAAGTGTAACAGTCATATATCACAAAAACAACACATGAGCAAGAAGACAGACACAGGTAAGTACATGCATTTGTATCTGCTAACCAGGCAGCAAGCAGTATGAAAGCCCCCATAGGGAAGAAGTCAAGCTGCAAAAAGAAACAGTAGGTCATCAAAACATATACCAGTGGTGGCGAACCTTTGGCACTCCAGATGTTATGATGATGAAGATGATGAAGAAGAAGAAGAAGAAGGAGGAGGAGGAGGAGGAGGAGGAGGAGGAGGAGGAGGAGGAGGAGTTTGGATTTATATCCCCCCTTTCTCTCCTGCAGGAGACAATCTCCTTGCCCTTCCCCCCTCACAACAAACACCCTGTGAGGTAGGTGGGGCTGAGAGAGCTCCGAGAAGCTGTGACTAGCCCAGCTTAGTCTGACCACAGTTGTTCCCTGAAGATGCTCTGGAAGGCCAGGAAATAGTCTTTCCACCGGTACCACAAGAACATAAGAACAAGCCAGCTGGATCAGACCAGAGTCCATCTAGTCCAACTCTCTGCTACTGGTGTGTGTGGGAGTGTACAGGCTAATCTGAATTCCCCCGTTAAGCCTCCACAGCTCAGGTGGCAGAGCTGGGAATCAAACCCGGTTCCTCCAGATTAGATACACGAAGCTCTCTTAACCCCACTGCATGCATTGCTGTTAAAGAGTATACAATTCCCATCAGCCCCTGCCATCATTTTGGCCATGCTGGCAGGGGCTGATGGGAATTGTAGTCCATGACATCTGGAGTGCCAAAGGTTCGCCACCACAGACATATACTGAATCAAACCTCACACAAGTACACTCCAGGTAATCGCCAGGTAAGAGAAAAGGTAACAAAAATCAATGTGAAGTAACATGGGCAAGATTTTCTGGATGACTCCCGTTTCGCTGTGCATGCCTCCTTCAGCAGGGAATAGGTATTCTATAATTTTCCAGATAGGAATCAATAAGTCACGTTTTAAGCAATAAAGTGCAGCTTGTAAAAAAAGGTACCCAAGTACCGGGCCAAGCGCAAACAAAATGCCTTCTCGTAAATTACAGGTTGCTACAATGTGTCTAATCACGATTCTCGTTGTAGGAAATTTATACCTGTAGTAGCTACTTGATAATGATCTTATTATGGGTCGTTTTCTCCGTAGCAAGTAGCTCGGGTGTAGTAGGTATCCGTTTGGTTTGATCAGTTTGTTGCACTACACACACACACACACTTTTCTCTTTTTTCTAAAACTGCAAGAACCACAGCACAAACGTTTATTCTTTGACACTGCAACAAACCCACCAGCCACAGAACACACGTCGGCTGTTCCCCTTAGTTTCGCATGAGCCAGCGCTCTAGGAGTTGACTCTTTTGCACTTCAAACCAAAATCCCACAACCTTAAGATGATATCCAGAGACAATCTGGTGCTGGGGACTGAGGATTTTCTGGACTGTGTGGCCGTGGCCTGGTATTTTTTGCTCCTAACATCTATGGCTGGCATCTTTAGGGGCATGTCATGGGAAGGAGATTGTCAGCCCCTTTGAGTCTCCTGCAGGAGAGAAAGGGGGATATAAATCCAAACTCTTCTTCTTCTTCCTGCCAGGCAGGAATATGCAATCACAGCGCTGCTGACAGATGGCCGTTCAGCATGCCCTTGACAGATTTCCCAACTCTCACAGCAAAGCTTTCAGTCCCTGAGCTGTGGTATTTCTGCTTGCGTGGTCCTCCCAGCATTCAATCCATCACCACAGCCAGCCAGTGGTTTGAAAAAGGAGGGAAGAGCAGGGGGTGGGAATCCTTAGGAGCCTAGATAGTTCCTGAACTGAGTTTGTCAGCCCTACCAGCATGGGCCACCGCCATGCTGACAGAAGGCTGATGGAATTAGTTCCTGAACATCTGGAGAGCCGCAGGTTCCCTACCCCTGGGTTAGAGGAAGCCAGAGCTATGGGGAAGGGCCATGGTTTCGAGGTAGAAGAAGAAGAGTTTGGATTTATATCCCCCCTTTCTCTCCTGCAGGAGACTCAAAGGGGCTGACAATCTCCTTGCCCTTCCCCCCTCACAACAAACACCCTGTGAGGTAGGTTAGGCTGAGAGAGCTCCGAGAAGCTGTGACTAGCCCAAGGTCACCCAGCTGGCGTGTGTGGGAGTGTACAGGCTAATCTGAATTCCCCAGACAATCCTCCACAGCTCAGGCAGCAGAGCTGGGAATCAAACCCGGTCCCTCCAGATTAGATACACGAGCTCTTAACCTCCTACGCCACTGCTGCTCCCTAGAGCATCTGCTTGACATGCAGAAGGTTGCAGGATCAATCTCCGGCATCTTCAACTAAAAGGATCAAGTCACAGATGATGTAACAGACCTGAGACCCCGGAGAGCTGCGGTCAGCCAGAACGGACGATGGACCCCAATGGTCCAATTCGGTATACTGCCACTTCTTCACACAGCTTCCTGGAATCCGCAGCTCTCTCCCCTGGAAGGAACGGCCCAAGTGCCTTAAAGCAGGGGTCTGCAACCTGCGGCTCTCCAGATGTTCATGGACTACAATTCCCATCAGCCCCTGCAAGGGGCTGATGGGAATTGTGGCCCATGAACATCTGGAGAGCCGCAGGTTGCAGACCCGTGCCTTAAAGGGTCTCCCCCACGAAACACATACTTCAATTCACTTCTACTGCTGTACCACCCACCAGGATAATGTTGTGCAGTGGTTAGAGTTGTAGACTAGGATCTCAATTGGAGTCCAGTAGCATCTTAGGGACTAACAAAATTGTCAGGGTGTAAGCTTATCAGAGTCAAAGCTTGACTTGGGCACCCAAAAAATCTGAGTCACAACCATGGTTTGATTGAGAAGTTTGGGCAGCAAAACAAACAAAAATTCTAAAAAACCTAATTGCCTAATTGTGTAAGTAACACTCCCTTTATCCGATACCTTAAAAATCTTGTTAATTTCTAAGGCTCTCAAGAACTCAAACCTAGTTGTTCTACCGCAAACTAATGTTGCTTCCCTTTTGGGACTCGGCTCTGGGTTCAAATTCCCACTCAGTCACAGCCGTTTGTCAGGTTGCCGCAGGTTCACCCACCTCGCAGGGTTGCAATGAGGATAAACCGAGGAGCGGAGAAAGATGCCAGCTACTCTAGGTCCCTCACAGGGAGAGAAAGGTGGGGTGCAAAAGAAATAAACAAAGGAGCCAGAGATTTTAAGGGCCAAAAAAAAGCATACTCCCCTTCTAGTAGGCCTTCTCACCAAAAGAAGAGCAACCGTGGCCAATTTCAAAGAAGAGGAGCTTGGATTTCTCCCCACCCCCCTTTCACTCCTGTAAGGAAACTAAAAGGGACTTACAAACTCCTTTCCCTTCCTTTCACCTCCCCACAACAGACACCTTGTGAAGCAGGTGGGGCTGAGAGAGTCCTGAGAGAACTGTGACTAGCCCAAGGCCACCCAGCAGGCTTCATGTGGAGGAGTGGGAGAAACAAACCCAGTTCCCCGTATTAGAGAACCGAGGCTCACCTGGAGGAGTGGGGAATCAAACCTGGTCCTCCAGATTAGAGCTTGCGGCTCTTAAGCACTGCACCTGTTTGCAACCTTGCACCAGGTAAGATCGCCAGGTCTTTCTGGCCACCTGTGAGGGATGGGGGAGAGGGGGAATGCCACCAGACCTTGTTGGGAAACTCCTGGATATTTGTGGATGGAGGGGGGGGAGGGGCGGAGGGAGCGGGACCTACCTCCTTGGGGTGCAGTGACATACCAGCCATTTGCTCCAGGGGGCTGCCTGAAGACGAGCAATATTTCCAGGGGGTCCCCAAATGCCACCTGCAATGCTGGCACCTCCAGCCCCTCCTCTTAGGAGCAAGCCTCCCATTCAACAGCCCCCGCCCCGCCTGCGAGACGCGCTTCGGGGTCCCAGCCGCAGACACACACACCCCCCCCAACTGACCCCCAAGGAGCCTCGCAAGCCGGCTCTCCTCCCGGGGTCGCCATCGCACTTTCCCCTCTGCTAGCCCAGAGCTGAAAGCCCGGCGTGCAGAGCTTGCAGAGCTGAAAGCCCGGCGTGGTAGGTTTCCTCGCGAGTTACCCCCTGGAGCAAGTTCCTCGGAGGCGCGCAGCCACGGTTACGCACAGAGAAGTTCTCAGCCAGCCCTCGCCCCATGCCCCGGCAGCGCAGTGCGGGGATCCCTCCATGCCCCCCCCCCAAAAAAAAGGGGCGACCTCGCTCCGACAAGGCGGACCACAAACCTTTTAAGCACAGCCGTGCGCCCTGGAGACGGAGCCGAGGAGCGTCTCCTACCTGCCGGGCGCCAGCCAGGCGCGCTGCTCCGCCATGGGAATCTCGCCCTCTTCCCCGGCGCGGCTGCTTCCTCCTCCTCCGGCTGCCTCCGAGTCGGATCCCCCACGGGGGTGGAGCTGAGCCGGCGCTGCCGCTGGGGAGCCAACGAAGGCGGGGCCGGGCCGCCCCCACGCCCCCACGCCCCCCACGCGCTTGGCGCCGCCCCAAGTGGGCCCTGCAGGCAGGAACATCACGCCCAGCGCCAAGGACCCGCCTCGGTAGCTTTTTCTTTAAGCCAGGGGGGGGGGGCCAACGCCAACCTATGGCTCTCCAGATGTTCATGGACTACAATTCCCATCAGCCATGCTGGGAGGGGCTGATGGGAATTGTAGTCCGGGAACATCTGGAGAGCCATAAGGTTGGCCACCCCTGCTTTAAGCCATAGGTGTCAAACTCGTGGCCTTCCAGATGTTATGGACTACAGTTCCCATCAGCCCTTGCCAGCATGATGGGAACTGTAGTCCATAACATCTGAGTTTGACACCTGTGCTTTAAGCCATCAGCCTACATCACCCTGCAGATGACTTCAGCCAGAGGTGGGATCCAGCAGGTTCTCACAGGTTCCCGAGAGTAGGTTACTAATTATTGGTGTGTGCCGAGAGGGGGTTACTAATGGGTGATTTTGTCACGTGATTTTTGCCTTAGTGACGCCCCTCCTCTCAGCAGTAGCGCGCAGAACTTGAAGCAGTCTAGCAGGAGGTGCACCGGGTGCGTGGCAGCCTGCGCCTGCGTGCATTTGTTTCCCACCCAAGGACTGGCGCAGCAGCTGCATCCTTGCCACAGCCCCGCCCAGGAATGCCCCGCCCCCAGAATGCCCAGCCACGCCCTTGTCATGCCCCACCCAGCCCCATTGGCGCTACGCCACAGTTTGAATCCCACCACCATGGGAACCTGTTACTAAAATGTTTGGATCCCACCACTGGACGAAGCCCCTTTCCCTGCCGCCTAAGGACCCCCTGCTCGGTTTTTGTTTTTGAAGGGCAATAGATCTATTTCTATATGATCCTGTTAACAGAGTAACAAGCAAAGAATGTCATTCAAGGGTTCTGTAACATTTATGAAATAAAAGACCGGGGGCCCACATTGCTCAGCAAACGAATGGTTTTCGCTGCTGAGATTCCTGGTTCCCCAACAGGAGGTATTTTGACCTAAGCAAGGCCTGTGAACAATAGGACATTTGGGAGGCCGTGGATTTGCAGAGTTGCCATGAATTGGAAGCAACTTCACAGCGCAACACACACAACATTTGGGCCTGTTTCAAGCAGTGTTTATTATTATTATTATTATTATTACTATCATTATTATTATTAAAACACACTACAGTCTTTTTTTTTACCAATACGGAGATGAAGAAACTGGCAGCGCTGCACCTGTTTAATATCTGTCCTATTTGTCTAATGGGGTTTCCTTCTCAGTGGTGGAAGTAGGCTTGGCCTATCTCAGAACATAAACCACCTCAGCCCTGGTTAGCACCTAGATGAGAGACCCCTGAAGGAGTCCCGTGTTGCTGCCCAGAGGAGGGTTCCTCTGTCTCTTGCCCTGAAAAGCCAATGGGGGGAGGGGGGTCAACATAAGTTGCCTATGACAACAACAGAAACTTTATTAGGCATAAATACCAGAAAACCACCACAGGAAAAAATGAACAAATCAGACGAAAATAGGCTATACGTCTAGGAGCAGCAGTGGCGTAGTGGTTAAGAGCAGGTGTACTCAGTGGTGGGATCCAAAAAATTTAGTAACAGGTTCCCATGGTGATGGGATTCAACCTGTGGCGTAGCACCAATTAGGCTGGGCGGGGCACGACGGGGGCGTGGACGGGCATTCCGGGGACGGGGCTGTGGCAAGGACGCAGCCGCTGTTCCAGTCCTTGGGTGTGAAACGAATGCACACAGGCACAGGCTGCCACGCACGCCGGTGCACCTCCTGCTAGACTGCTTCAAGTTCTGCGCGTTACTACTGAGAGGAGGGGCGTAACTAAAGCAAAAATCACGTGGCAAAATCATCAATTAGTAACCCCCTCTCGGCACACGCAAATAATTAGTAACCTACTCTCGGGAACCTGTGAGAACCTGCTGGATCCCACCTCTGGGTGTACTCTAGTCTGGAGGAACCGGGTTTGATTCCCCGCTCTGCCGCCTGAGCTGTGGAGGCTTATCTGGGGAATTCAGATTAGCCTGTGCACTCCCACACACGCCAGCTGGGTGACCTTGGGCTAGTCACAGTTCTTCTGAGCTCTCTCACCCCCGCCTACCTCACAGGGTGTTTGTTGTGAGGGAGGGAAGGGAAAGGAGTTTGTAAGCCCCTTGGAGTCTCCTTGCAGGAGAAAAGGGGGGGGGGGTATAAATCCAACTCTTCTTCTTACAATCAGGACCTGCAATAAAAACTGAGCTGTTTTCTTTAACACCATAGGATCATTACTATTCAATAGTTTTGCAATACCCACTTCAGGAGAGCAGTTACATGTAATCTCTGATAGTAAAGCATCCCTAAGAAGCTTGTATTTTGGGCAGCAAAACAACGTATGTTCAAGTGTTTCAATAAATGTGGTACAATTTGGACAGACTCTACCTGATGGAAGAACATGACCCAACCGGCCCTGTAAGAGAGCTGGAGAAAACACATTACATCTGGCCCTAGTAAGCGTCCATCGATGCTTAGGATTGGATAACTGCAGTAAGCACCTAGCCGTCTTGAAGTTGGCTATGATTTGGTGGCATTTTCCACAATCACGGGCATGTGAAGTTGCAAACCTGAGAGCCCAGTTTAGTTCAGTTTCTTTATAGTCATTTGACCCGCAGATTAAAAGAAAGGGAGCAAAAAACGAAAAGAGTAATCAATATGCCATCAGCAAGGTTATATTTTTGTTACATCTCCCCAACCTACTGTATATATATCTCCGCAACCTACTGGCTATATAAGAAAACGTAACCACTGCATAAAAGATCATATTAACCGTATCCTCAAGTTTTAAAAAAGGACCCTAAATTCTTCCAAACATTTCAAAACTCTAATCTATACCCCTTTCGGGATAAAGATGACAATACATTTGTGCATCCAGTGGCGGTAGTCAGAGCAATGTGTGCCCACGTTGTAAAGCCTCCCAATTCTCTGGGAGCGTTTTAAAACCTTACTTAAGCACCGCTGATGTCAAAACTATTATTATCTGTACTGGGAAATAGAGCACTTTGATAAAGTATCATTTCTATTGATCTGGACACCTGTTAGGTCCTTTCAGACAACAAAATTATATCTGTGTACCACCGTTTTTTAAAAAAAAACACTGGGTCTATTTTATCCTGGGGTGTCTGTCTGCACAGCTGCCCCCTTTTTGAAGGAATCCATTGCAAACCGGGAGGAAATACTCCAATTTCTTTCACATGAGCCCAGCACTTCTGTATTTACTTCAGAAGTATATTGGAGCATGCCCGGTGTCTCGTGTTCTGATTGGCTGTTGTTTTTTGAGTGGCAGCTTGAATGAATGTCAGGTGGGGAGATTAGGCAGCTGGGTGGTAAAAATAAACCCGTCCTGCTCCCGACTGGTTTTCGCACGGTATCAGGCACAAGCAGGGTCACACCGGGATTTTTGAAAAGAACCTCCAAACTGATGATTTTTGAAAATGCCGGAGTAAGGGAAATATCACGAGGCAACACTGAGGCAGGCCTGCTTTAGCACCAAGGACCGTGTGGAATTCTCGGTTGCACAGAGATTTTTTTTCTTGCTCAGCCCAGGATATTTTGACCATGTAGAAACAGCCTTAGTGAGATTTCTATTTTTGTAAAGTTGTGCCTGCTATTTTCTTTCCCATTCCTGCAACGGGAAAGAAAATGGCAAGCACAACTTTACAAAAAGGTAAGTCTTGATAACAGGCGAGACTTATGGGTCTTCATGCTATTTTATCAAAGTGCTCTGTTTCCTGGTACGTTTTGACCAGGCTGACCAGACGTCCTGCTTTTGGTGGGACAGTCCCGCCTTCAAACAATTTGTCCCATGTCCCGCGGGTTATTTCAATTGTCCCGATTTTTGGGAGGCTGCCGCACTGCCTTCTGGGGCGCAAGGCAGTGTGGCAGCCTCCCGCGCGCGCAGCATCAGGAGCACGGCCTTCTGGGGCTTGCCGTTTCCCGCCCTGTGGCTGCACGTGCATGCGCGCAGCCACCTACCCCCGTCCCGGTTCACAAAGGTGACCATCTGGTCACCTTAGTTTTGACGGAAGTGGTGCTTAAATAAGGTTTTAAAATGCTCCCAGAGAATCAGAAGGGGGAAGATGGGCACTAAGGCAGAGCAACAACAGCACAGGAAGTTGTGGCAGATCATTTCACACATCTGTCAGCTTTATCCTGGAAAGGGTATAGTCCTGAACTGAGTTAAACTGACGGAGCCAATCTCAGGCTAATTCCTTGGGAGGTGAATCCTCTTGAATCCCTAGGACCACTTTCAAATACGCAAGCACCAGAGTATCTCTGAATATCAAGAACAGATTCCAGGGAAATATCATCAGGAAATCTAGACTCCAGCCTCCAGAAAATCCTAAAAATTAACAATCCAGAAGACACCAAGAAAACGGGTAAAAAATATAAGAAAAATTAACACTAAATTAAAATTATTTCGCACTGAAACCTTAAGAATGATCAAAGATTAATCCTCAGGTGGGTCTTACAAATGAAAGTGCTTTGGTACGAGTATGTTGTTAGGTATCCTTTTGTTAAACTTATTCAGACAATAGTAGGAACCAATCTTATATTTACTAGCTGTAGAAAGAGTTTTGTTCCTTGGAAATCTGAAGGAACTCCCATCTAGAAGAACTGTAAAGATAAAATAAAAGAATATTTATATACGGCCACAACTGACTAATGTTATGACTAGAAACCTTGAATATAATCCAACAGCGGAATGGGAATCTTCTATGAATCATTTCCTTGTGCATACTAATAATAAGCGAATGCTTTGCTAACATAATGGGGAAGGATTTGAACACAAATAATGTTCTTTTAATATACCTAGCTTTCTATCATGTCTGGAGTATCTATATTGTACAGAGCTTTTTGTTATATATAGGTGATCATAAATAATTCTAAATGAATGAGTACGAGCTTGAGCATGACAGTATGCAGAAGTTGGTAAATTGAAAGCATTACATTAAGCATTAAATTAAAAGCGTTAAACTTTTCTGTTTTGAACGTAATTGATGGGGTCTTTTTTCAGTTTAACAAGTAATAACCCAGATCCTTGTAATATTTTTTACTGTATCTCCCCTGTTTTTTCTTCTTCAGTATTATTTCTTTCTTTATATATGGAAAAATAAACAAATTTTTTTTTTAAAAAAAGGAGTGCATCCATGCACACCAGCCCTTGGAATTAATGCAGATCAGATAAGAAGAGATTTTCCTTTTCAGCTGGGAGCCCTTGAGAGCTTCATTTCCTCGTCAGCAGCCTACCCGTCCCATCCCGGCTTTTCTTCTCCTACATCCTAGTAATTGCAGACGAGACCACTCGGTAGTCAAACAAACCGCCCAGCTAATCCAAACAACTTGTAAAACCGGAGACCTTTGAGGAACCTTTTGTCCAGTTCTGTCATGTGATACCAGAGAGGAAGCTGTAACAAAGCAGGCCATTTCCCCCCAGTGGCCAATGCATTCCTCTCTGTATCCTCACTTTCCCCAAAGCGGGTGGGAAGTTTAGCTCAAAACGTAGCCTTTTTAGTCCTAGCCCCAACCTGGTGGATTGCTTGCCGAGTGAGACCCAGGCCCTGCGGGATCTGGTGCAATTCCACAGGGCCTATAGCAGTGGTGGCGAACCTATGGCATGTGTGCCAAAGGTGGCACTCAGAGCCCTCTCTCTGGGCACGCATGCACAGAGTTCGTCATGTGGGGGGAGCGGAAAATTCCCCCCCACACACACACACAGATCTAAGCTGGCCTTGCTTCTGAGTAAATCCTCCTAGGGTCGTGATTCACCCGTTCGAAGCGTTGCACGGTTGCTTCACCAAGCTTACTCCCAAATAACGTGCGCCTTAGAGCAAACCGTTTTTTAATAATGCACTTTCAAACTGCTTTCTGTGCTCTTTAAAGCTGTGCGGAATAGCAAAATCCACTTGCAAACAGTTGTGAAAGTGGTTTGAAAATGCATTATTTTGCGTGTGCGGAAGGGGCCTAAACATTAACATTGAATTACCATATAAATATAAGGTTGTGGTGGAGGAGGGCAGTCGCCCATGGTGGGGGGGGGGGAGCTCAGAATTAGCACACGGCTACATTTTCCCTAGATACGCCTCTGATTGGAGGATTGCAGTTGTCTGTCATATTAATCCCTTGTGGGCTGGGGGCTGAATCCTTTTAGGGTTGGAAGTTGGAGTGCTTTTTGATGCTCGGCCTGATTGCTTACTTCCTGGGCCATACCTCGGTTTTTTTACTTCCCGAGATTGCGCCAAGCAGTAAAATGTAAAATGTTTGAGATGCATAAATGCATCGACGGGCTCTAACCAGCTGTTTCCGCGAGCACGGCGCTGCTGGAGGCCGAGCTTGCTGCTGTGATCCCGCTTTAAATCTGAAAAGAACAGCTGGCAACCGTATTGAAATGCCGGGCATGATCATTAAGTGCAAAGACCCATCTGCATGGCCTGCTTGCTTTGGAGGTGATTTATACGCTACTGTGTTGCTTTAAGGAGCCGAGCATTACTATACTAGAGAGGCAATGCGGTGTAGCAATTACAGTTTTGTGCCAGGATCTGGGAAACCCCAAGGTGAATTTCTACTCTGCTGCAGAAACTTGCTGAGTGACTTTGGACCAGACACACATACGTCCTTTATGCAGGCAGTACTTCCCTCCAAGCTGTTTGTGCCACGGTGGGATCTCCCCATATTTCCTAGTTTACATGCAAGGAAGTACCCCACTGATTCCTCCTCCTCCTCCTCCTCCTCCTCCTCCTCCTCCTCCTCCTCTTCTTCTTCTTCTTCTTCTTCTTCTTCTTCTTCTTCTTCTTCTTGGGAA
The DNA here is from genome assembly GCF_021028975.2 of Sphaerodactylus townsendi. NCBI lineage: Eukaryota > Metazoa > Chordata > Lepidosauria > Squamata > Sphaerodactylidae > Sphaerodactylus > Sphaerodactylus townsendi. Next base: position 27,106,646 of record NC_059441.1, read on the forward strand.
ACTGATTCTGGCCACCTGGAGATCAATTGTAATAGCAAGAGATCTCCAGGAGTCACCTGTAAGTTGGCAGCCTTCATCAAGTGCCAAAACCCTTAGAGACAAGCTGGGAATATTTGGCAGCTTCATGTGTTTATGAACCAGGTGGGACAGATAGCTCTTAGTAACTGATGGGAAGGCCCACAATGTGCCTGATGCCTGGTGGGCAGAGATGGTCAGACTTAGGGAACGGAAGAAGTCAAACCAAGTAGAATGTATTTATTCATATCCTGCAGTGTGGCGGAGTGGTTAAGAGCAGCGGACTCTAATCTGGTGAACTGGATTTGTTTCCCCACTTCTTCTCCTCCTCCTCCTCCTCCTCCTCCTCCTCCTCCTCCTCCTTCTTCTTCTTCTTCTTCTTCTTCTTCTAGACCACACTGGCTGTCCCTGGCATTAATAGAAAGCAGTAAAACTTCAGAAGTCCGGGAAGCTGACTACTGCACAGTGCCCTGTATTGATATTCCCCACTGTTACCCCTGTTATAGAGAACAGGATAAGTTACCCAGTTCAGATTTAGAGAATCAAAGAGACAGACAAAGAAAATGATTTCAAGAAGTTAGTAAGTTTATTAGAAAGGAACAGGTTGCAATAGCACCCCGGGAGGAAAGACTCAACTTCGGCTTTGGGGATCGTCCCTTTTATAGAAAAGAATCACGTGCTAAGTCATTAAATTCCTATACATCACAGAATTCTTGACGGAATAACATGCAAAAACTTAATGAAAGACATAACTTTGCCAGGCTAATGATTCTTTTGACACAGAGATGTTTTCTTTTGCCACCTCTGAGAGGTATGTCCCATAGATTGATCGCTTCTTTATTACATGTTCATTCTATTACCTCGTTAAACTCAGGGTTAATTACAGGACAATCCTTAAACAATTTTCCACTTTATTAAAACAACTTTCTCCCGACGCTTCTCGACCCTTGGCATCATCTCAGTGCCCCTTTCTTCACCCTTTAGATGGATGGCAAAACACAGAATCTGACAGGAGGGATGCACTTGACAGAGGCAAGTGCAACTCTAACTCAACTCTCTGTCTCCGACCTTGGTTCAGGCAGGAGGACTTACTGCTGAACGCTTTGGCTGGGGTACCCTTAAAGGCCTTCTTTTGTTATGTGTTAGGGGCTTGTTTTAGGCCATGTTTTACCTATGCCTTTAGAGTCTGCCGAATCAGCAGAAAGTGTAGACATCCTTGTTGCTTAGCTCTCCGCCATCCAGCTCAAGTTGAGAGCTGAAGGCCTTCCCACAATGAGCAACTCAAAATAGCTGGTATAACCTAGGAATAAGCATATCATAATTATTGAATACAAGTGAGTAATAAATGCCACTAAATATGACTAAATGTGATTAAATGTGATTATACTTTCAGTGCTAACACCACCACCATCCCACCCTGCTGGCGCACTGCCCTGTGAATGCCAGTTGGACTATATATATATCTGGGATTAAGCATGTTCCGGATGCTAGCCAATCTGGCCTGTGTCCTCAAAACCCAAGCCCATTCTCTGCGTCCTATGTCATCGGTTACTTCCATCCCATTAACTCCCCCCAAGCGATGCCCTTTGTACAGATCGCTGCTTTGTGCCGCGCCACCGTTCCCGATAGAGTGCGGCATGTGCTTCTGGAATGATTTCCAGTGACACAAAGCACATTTTATGCCTGGCTGGAGGTACAAGCAGAAGGCAAACACGGAACAGATCCACACCTGGGGAAAGGAAAGCAGAACCAAAGGCCACCTTCCCCTCCCCCCCCACCACCACCACCCTCAGAATTATTTGCTTTCCTGTTTGCCAAAGGCAGCTTCTTCAGAAAGGTGATACAGGTGAGAGAAAAGGAAAAACACCTGCTTTTCATCGAACCACCTCGCAGGAGGGGTTTTTCTCAGTGAATCCCTGCTGGAGGTTTGCATTTTAAAAAAGCTTTTTAGACCAATAAATGCATAATTTATTGCAGTGGCGTAGGAGGTTAAGAGCTCGTGTATCTAATCTGGAGGGACCGGGTTTGATTCCCTGCTCTGCCGCCTGAGCTGTGGAGGCTTATCTGGGGAATTCAGATTAGCCTGTACACTCCCACACATGCCAGCTGGGTGACCTTGGGCTAGTCACAGCTTCTCGGAGCTCTCTCAGCGCCACCTACCTCACAGGGTGTTTGTTGTGAGGGGGGAAGGGCAAGGAGATTGTAAGCCCCTTTGAGTCTCCTGCAGGAGAGAAAGGGGGGATATAAATCCAAACTCCTCCTCCTCCTCCTCCTCCTCCTCTTCTTCTTCATCTTCTTCTTCTTCTTCTTCTAATAAATGCATAAACTCCAATCTGGTTGGAACTTTTTTTAAAAAATCGATGAAGCTCTGCAGGAAACCAGTTTTTTTATGAAGCCGTTTACCTGTTTGCCTGAAAGGAAGAGTAAGTTTTTTCCTCGCCTGTACCACCGAGGCAAAGAAGGATCCATCTCAAATTTGCATACAGCTTCATCGCAACTTTATTGTTTGTTTATCTTCCTTTGATTTATGTAGGTTCCTTTATCTTTTTAGATTGTTCATTTAAGATCCTTTATCTTTGTTTGATTGGTTTGTTTCTGCATTGATAATCTGTTATCTTAATTGTAAGCTGCCGGCAGCCATGGAGAAACAGCATAAAAATCTTTTAAATATATTTTGGGTAGGTGGGCTATTTGCTTGTATCAAGCCACATGCAGTACATTCAAAGGCTGGGGAGATGCTGGCAGAGGCATATGGGGCCACACACGTGACACCCCCCCCCCATGGCAGCTGGCTTTCAAAAGCTCCAACTTGCCTGCACGGGGTGGGGGGCAGGGCTTGGGGCCCTGACCCCTGAGTCCCGTCCCCTGGTTTGCAAGGAGCTCCTTCTTTTAGCAGGCCCCGTCCTGCCTTGGATTATCTTTTCCCGTTATGGTGATCATTTCAACAACATATCCGTGAGCCTTTGCTAAATATGCAAATTAGAAGAAGAAGAAGAATTTGGATTTATATCCCCCCTTTCTCTCCTGCAGGAGACTCAAAGGGGCTTACAATCTCCTTGCCCTTCCCCCCTCACAACAAACACCCTGTGAGGTAGGTGGGGCTGAGAGAGCACCGAGAAGCTGTGACTAGCCCAAGGTCACCCAGCAGGCGTGTGTGGGAGTGTACAGGCTAATCTGAATTCCCCAGATAAGCCTCCACAGCTCAGGCGGCAGAGCAGGGAATCAAACCCGGTTCCTCCAGATTAGATACATGAGCTCTTAACCTCCTACGCCACTGCTGCTCCATTTTAATGTTGCAAATTAATAAATGTTGTTGAAATGATCACCATAACTGGAAAAGACAGTCCAAGGCAGGATGAGGCCTGCTAAAGGGTGGGGCTCGGGACAGGGCCATGCCCACATCCCCCTGACCTCCATGCAGACCAGGAGGTGGGTCTCAGGGGTAGGGCTCTCTGGCTTGCCTGCATGGAGGGGGGCGCGGGCGTTGGGGGTCCAACAGGTTTTAACTCTCCTTGACTTGGAGTGGGAGTAGCTATTTAATGGCGACAAAGGAAACCAGCTGAGCAGCTTTGTAAAAATTGGGGGGGGGGTGTTTCTTGTTCTTTCCCCCTCGTCCCCTTTATTTCTGTGCTTTTACTCACAACAAACTGGTACAATTGGTTTTCAACAGCAAGGCACTTGCTACCCGAGGTTATCTGTGTTTGAGGACCTTGTGGCTGTTAACTACTAAAACAAATGTAGAACTCCGGTCACTGAGCATGGCTCAAAGAAATGAAAATAAATAAGAATATCGAAACTTTAATTTTATATATGTTAGTACAAAGTAAGGATACAACTCGCTGGGGTGGGGGGGGGGGGGGGTGGGGGGGGGGGGGGGGGGGGGGGGGGGGGGGGGGGGGGGGGGGGGGGGGGGGGGGGGGGGGGGGGGGGGGGGGGGGGGGGGGGGGGGGGGGGGGGTGGGGGGGGGGAGGGGGCGTGGGGGGGCGGGGGGGTTTGGGGGGGGGGGCTTGGGGGGGCGGGGGGGTGGGGGGGGGGGGGGGGGGGGGGGGGGGGGGGTGGGGGGGGGGGGGGGTGGGGGGGGGGGGGGGTGGGGGGGGGCGGGGGTGTGGGGGGGGGGGGGTGGGGGGGGGGGGGGGTGGGGGGGGGGGGGGGTGGGGGGGGGGGGGGGTGGGGGGGGGGGGGGGTGGGGGGGGGGGGGGGTGGGGGGGGGGGGGGGTGGGGGGGGGGGGGGGTGGGGGGGGGGGGGGGTGGGGGGGGGGGGGGGTGGGGGGGGGGGGGGGTGGGGGGGGGGGGGGGTGGGGGGGGGGGGGGGTGGGGGGGGGGGGGGGTGGGGGGGGGGGGGGGTGGGGGGGGGGGGGGGTGGGGGGGGGGGGGGGTGGGGGGGGGGGGGGGTGGGGGGGGGGGGGGGTGGGGGGGGGGGGGGGTGGGGGGGGGGGGGGGTGGGGGGGGGGGGGGGTGGGGGGGGGGGGGGGTGGGGGGGGGGGGGGGTGGGGGGGGGGGGGGGTGGGGGGGGGGGGGGGTGGGGGGGGGGGGGGGTGGGGGGGGGGGGGGGTGGGGGGGGGGGGGGGTGGGGGGGGGGGGGGGTGGGGGGGGGGGGGGGTGGGGGGGGGGGGGGGTGGGGGGGGGGGGGGGTGGGGGGGGGGGGGGGTGGGGGGGGGGGGGGGTGGGGGGGGGGGGGGGTGGGGGGGGGGGGGGGTGGGGGGGGGGGGGGGTGGGGGGGGGGGGGGGTGGGGGGGGGGGGGGGTGGGGGGGGGGGGGGGTGGGGGGGGGGGGGGGTGGGGGGGGGGGGGGGTGGGGGGGGGGGGGGGTGGGGGGGGGGGGGGGTGGGGGGGGGGGGGGGTGGGGGGGGGGGGGGGTGGGGGGGGGGGGGGGTGGGGGGGGGGGGGGGTGGGGGGGGGGGGGGGTGGGGGGGGGGGGGGGTGGGGGGGGGGGGGGGTGGGGGGGGGGGGGGGTGGGGGGGGGGGGGGGTGGGGGGGGGGGGGGGTGGGGGGGGGGGGGGGTGGGGGGGGGGGGGGGTGGGGGGGGGGGGGGGTGGGGGGGGGGGGGGGTGGGGGGGGGGGGGGGTGGGGGGGGGGGGGGGTGGGGGGGGGGGGGGGTGGGGGGGGGGGGGGGTGGGGGGGGGGGGGGGTGGGGGGGGGGGGGGGTGGGGGGGGGGGGGGGTGGGGGGGGGGGGGGGTGGGGGGGGGGGGGGGTGGGGGGGGGGGGGGGTGGGGGGGGGGGGGGGTGGGGGGGGGGGGGGGTGGGGGGGGGGGGGGGTGGGGGGGGGGGGGGGTGGGGGGGGGGGGGGGTGGGGGGGGGGGGGGGTGGGGGGGGGGGGGGGTGGGGGGGGGGGGGGGTGGGGGGGGGGGGGGGTGGGGGGGGGGGGGGGTGGGGGGGGGGGGGGGTGGGGGGGGGGGGGGGTGGGGGGGGGGGGGGGTGGGGGGGGGGGGGGGTGGGGGGGGGGGGGGGTGGGGGGGGGGGGGGGTGGGGGGGGGGGGGGGTGGGGGGGGGGGGGGGTGGGGGGGGGGGGGGGTGGGGGGGGGGGGGGGTGGGGGGGGGGGGGGGTGGGGGGGGGGGGGGGTGGGGGGGGGGGGGGGTGGGGGGGGGGGGGGGTGGGGGGGGGGGGGGGTGGGGGGGGGGGGGGGTGGGGGGGGGGGGGGGTGGGGGGGGGGGGGGGTGGGGGGGGGGGGGGGTGGGGGGGGGGGGGGGTGGGGGGGGGGGGGGGTGGGGGGGGGGGGGGGTGGGGGGGGGGGGGGGTGGGGGGGGGGGGGGGTGGGGGGGGGGGGGGGTGGGGGGGGGGGGGGGTGGGGGGGGGGGGGGGTGGGGGGGGGGGGGGGTGGGGGGGGGGGGGGGTGGGGGGGGGGGGGGGTGGGGGGGGGGGGGGGTGGGGGGGGGGGGGGGTGGGGGGGGGGGGGGGTGGGGGGGGGGGGGGGTGGGGGGGGGGGGGGGTGGGGGGGGGGGGGGGTGGGGGGGGGGGGGGGTGGGGGGGGGGGGGGGTGGGGGGGGGGGGGGGTGGGGGGGGGGGGGGGTGGGGGGGGGGGGGGGTGGGGGGGGGGGGGGGTGGGGGGGGGGGGGGGTGGGGGGGGGGGGGGGTGGGGGGGGGGGGGGGTGGGGGGGGGGGGGGGTGGGGGGGGGGGGGGGTGGGGGGGGGGGGGGGTGGGGGGGGGGGGGGGTGGGGGGGGGGGGGGGTGGGGGGGGGGGGGGGTGGGGGGGGGGGGGGGTGGGGGGGGGGGGGGGTGGGGGGGGGGGGGGGTGGGGGGGGGGGGGGGTGGGGGGGGGGGGGGGTGGGGGGGGGGGGGGGTGGGGGGGGGGGGGGGTGGGGGGGGGGGGGGGTGGGGGGGGGGGGGGGTGGGGGGGGGGGGGGGTGGGGGGGGGGGGGGGTGGGGGGGGGGGGGGGTGGGGGGGGGGGGGGGTGGGGGGGGGGGGGGGTGGGGGGGGGGGGGGGTGGGGGGGGGGGGGGGTGGGGGGGGGGGGGGGTGGGGGGGGGGGGGGGTGGGGGGGGGGGGGGGTGGGGGGGGGGGGGGGTGGGGGGGGGGGGGGGTGGGGGGGGGGGGGGGTGGGGGGGGGGGGGGGTGGGGGGGGGGGGGGGTGGGGGGGGGGGGGGGTGGGGGGGGGGGGGGGTGGGGGGGGGGGGGGGTGGGGGGGGGGGGGGGTGGGGGGGGGGGGGGGTGGGGGGGGGGGGGGGTGGGGGGGGGGGGGGGTGGGGGGGGGGGGGGGTGGGGGGGGGGGGGGGTGGGGGGGGGGGGGGGTGGGGGGGGGGGGGGGTGGGGGGGGGGGGGGGTGGGGGGGGGGGGGGGTGGGGGGGGGGGGGGGTGGGGGGGGGGGGGGGTGGGGGGGGGGGGGGGTGGGGGGGGGGGGGGGTGGGGGGGGGGGGGGGTGGGGGGGGGGGGGGGTGGGGGGGGGGGGGGGTGGGGGGGGGGGGGGGTGGGGGGGGGGGGGGGTGGGGGGGGGGGGGGGTGGGGGGGGGGGGGGGTGGGGGGGGGGGGGGGTGGGGGGGGGGGGGGGTGGGGGGGGGGGGGGGTGGGGGGGGGGGGGGGTGGGGGGGGGGGGGGGTGGGGGGGGGGGGGGGTGGGGGGGGGGGGGGGTGGGGGGGGGGGGGGGTGGGGGGGGGGGGGGGTGGGGGGGGGGGGGGGTGGGGGGGGGGGGGGGTGGGGGGGGGGGGGGGTGGGGGGGGGGGGGGGTGGGGGGGGGGGGGGGTGGGGGGGGGGGGGGGTGGGGGGGGGGGGGGGTGGGGGGGGGGGGGGGTGGGGGGGGGGGGGGGTGGGGGGGGGGGGGGGTGGGGGGGGGGGGGGGTGGGGGGGGGGGGGGGTGGGGGGGGGGGGGGGTGGGGGGGGGGGGGGGTGGGGGGGGGGGGGGGTGGGGGGGGGGGGGGGTGGGGGGGGGGGGGGGTGGGGGGGGGGGGGGGTGGGGGGGGGGGGGGGTGGGGGGGGGGGGGGGTGGGGGGGGGGGGGGGTGGGGGGGGGGGGGGGTGGGGGGGGGGGGGGGTGGGGGGGGGGGGGGGTGGGGGGGGGGGGGGGTGGGGGGGGGGGGGGGTGGGGGGGGGGGGGGGTGGGGGGGGGGGGGGGTGGGGGGGGGGGGGGGTGGGGGGGGGGGGGGGTGGGGGGGGGGGGGGGTGGGGGGGGGGGGGGGTGGGGGGGGGGGGGGGTGGGGGGGGGGGGGGGTGGGGGGGGGGGGGGGTGGGGGGGGGGGGGGGTGGGGGGGGGGGGGGGTGGGGGGGGGGGGGGGTGGGGGGGGGGGGGGGTGGGGGGGGGGGGGGGTGGGGGGGGGGGGGGGTGGGGGGGGGGGGGGGTGGGGGGGGGGGGGGGTGGGGGGGGGGGGGGGTGGGGGGGGGGGGGGGTGGGGGGGGGGGGGGGTGGGGGGGGGGGGGGGTGGGGGGGGGGGGGGGTGGGGGGGGGGGGGGGTGGGGGGGGGGGGGGGTGGGGGGGGGGGGGGGTGGGGGGGGGGGGGGGTGGGGGGGGGGGGGGGTGGGGGGGGGGGGGGGTGGGGGGGGGGGGGGGTGGGGGGGGGGGGGGGTGGGGGGGGGGGGGGGTGGGGGGGGGGGGGGGTGGGGGGGGGGGGGGGTGGGGGGGGGGGGGGGTGGGGGGGGGGGGGGGTGGGGGGGGGGGGGGGTGGGGGGGGGGGGGGGTGGGGGGGGGGGGGGGTGGGGGGGGGGGGGGGTGGGGGGGGGGGGGGGTGGGGGGGGGGGGGGGTGGGGGGGGGGGGGGGTGGGGGGGGGGGGGGGTGGGGGGGGGGGGGGGTGGGGGGGGGGGGGGGTGGGGGGGGGGGGGGGTGGGGGGGGGGGGGGGTGGGGGGGGGGGGGGGTGGGGGGGGGGGGGGGTGGGGGGGGGGGGGGGTGGGGGGGGGGGGGGGTGGGGGGGGGGGGGGGTGGGGGGGGGGGGGGGTGGGGGGGGGGGGGGGTGGGGGGGGGGGGGGGTGGGGGGGGGGGGGGGTGGGGGGGGGGGGGGGTGGGGGGGGGGGGGGGTGGGGGGGGGGGGGGGTGGGGGGGGGGGGGGGTGGGGGGGGGGGGGGGTGGGGGGGGGGGGGGGTGGGGGGGGGGGGGGGTGGGGGGGGGGGGGGGTGGGGGGGGGGGGGGGTGGGGGGGGGGGGGGGTGGGGGGGGGGGGGGGTGGGGGGGGGGGGGGGTGGGGGGGGGGGGGGGTGGGGGGGGGGGGGGGTGGGGGGGGGGGGGGGTGGGGGGGGGGGGGGGTGGGGGGGGGGGGGGGTGGGGGGGGGGGGGGGTGGGGGGGGGGGGGGGTGGGGGGGGGGGGGGGTGGGGGGGGGGGGGGGTGGGGGGGGGGGGGGGTGGGGGGGGGGGGGGGTGGGGGGGGGGGGGGGTGGGGGGGGGGGGGGGTGGGGGGGGGGGGGGGTGGGGGGGGGGGGGGGTGGGGGGGGGGGGGGGTGGGGGGGGGGGGGGGTGGGGGGGGGGGGGGGTGGGGGGGGGGGGGGGTGGGGGGGGGGGGGGGTGGGGGGGGGGGGGGGTGGGGGGGGGGGGGGGTGGGGGGGGGGGGGGGTGGGGGGGGGGGGGGGTGGGGGGGGGGGGGGGTGGGGGGGGGGGGGGGTGGGGGGGGGGGGGGGTGGGGGGGGGGGGGGGTGGGGGGGGGGGGGGGTGGGGGGGGGGGGGGGTGGGGGGGGGGGGGGGTGGGGGGGGGGGGGGGTGGGGGGGGGGGGGGGTGGGGGGGGGGGGGGGTGGGGGGGGGGGGGGGTGGGGGGGGGGGGGGGTGGGGGGGGGGGGGGGTGGGGGGGGGGGGGGGTGGGGGGGGGGGGGGGTGGGGGGGGGGGGGGGTGGGGGGGGGGGGGGGTGGGGGGGGGGGGGGGTGGGGGGGGGGGGGGGTGGGGGGGGGGGGGGGTGGGGGGGGGGGGGGGTGGGGGGGGGGGGGGGTGGGGGGGGGGGGGGGTGGGGGGGGGGGGGGGTGGGGGGGGGGGGGGGTGGGGGGGGGGGGGGGTGGGGGGGGGGGGGGGTGGGGGGGGGGGGGGGTGGGGGGGGGGGGGGGTGGGGGGGGGGGGGGGTGGGGGGGGGGGGGGGTGGGGGGGGGGGGGGGTGGGGGGGGGGGGGGGTGGGGGGGGGGGGGGGTGGGGGGGGGGGGGGGTGGGGGGGGGGGGGGGTGGGGGGGGGGGGGGGTGGGGGGGGGGGGGGGTGGGGGGGGGGGGGGGTGGGGGGGGGGGGGGGTGGGGGGGGGGGGGGGTGGGGGGGGGGGGGGGTGGGGGGGGGGGGGGGTGGGGGGGGGGGGGGGTGGGGGGGGGGGGGGGTGGGGGGGGGGGGGGGTGGGGGGGGGGGGGGGTGGGGGGGGGGGGGGGTGGGGGGGGGGGGGGGTGGGGGGGGGGGGGGGTGGGGGGGGGGGGGGGTGGGGGGGGGGGGGGGTGGGGGGGGGGGGGGGTGGGGGGGGGGGGGGGTGGGGGGGGGGGGGGGTGGGGGGGGGGGGGGGTGGGGGGGGGGGGGGGTGGGGGGGGGGGGGGGTGGGGGGGGGGGGGGGTGGGGGGGGGGGGGGGTGGGGGGGGGGGGGGGTGGGGGGGGGGGGGGGTGGGGGGGGGGGGGGGTGGGGGGGGGGGGGGGTGGGGGGGGGGGGGGGTGGGGGGGGGGGGGGGTGGGGGGGGGGGGGGGTGGGGGGGGGGGGGGGTGGGGGGGGGGGGGGGTGGGGGGGGGGGGGGGTGGGGGGGGGGGGGGGTGGGGGGGGGGGGGGGTGGGGGGGGGGGGGGGTGGGGGGGGGGGGGGGTGGGGGGGGGGGGGGGTGGGGGGGGGGGGGGGTGGGGGGGGGGGGGGGTGGGGGGGGGGGGGGGTGGGGGGGGGGGGGGGTGGGGGGGGGGGGGGGTGGGGGGGGGGGGGGGTGGGGGGGGGGGGGGGTGGGGGGGGGGGGGGGTGGGGGGGGGGGGGGGTGGGGGGGGGGGGGGGTGGGGGGGGGGGGGGGTGGGGGGGGGGGGGGGTGGGGGGGGGGGGGGGTGGGGGGGGGGGGGGGTGGGGGGGGGGGGGGGTGGGGGGGGGGGGGGGTGGGGGGGGGGGGGGGTGGGGGGGGGGGGGGGTGGGGGGGGGGGGGGGTGGGGGGGGGGGGGGGTGGGGGGGGGGGGGGGTGGGGGGGGGGGGGGGTGGGGGGGGGGGGGGGTGGGGGGGGGGGGGGGTGGGGGGGGGGGGGGGTGGGGGGGGGGGGGGGTGGGGGGGGGGGGGGGTGGGGGGGGGGGGGGGTGGGGGGGGGGGGGGGTGGGGGGGGGGGGGGGTGGGGGGGGGGGGGGGTGGGGGGGGGGGGGGGTGGGGGGGGGGGGGGGTGGGGGGGGGGGGGGGTGGGGGGGGGGGGGGGTGGGGGGGGGGGGGGGTGGGGGGGGGGGGGGGTGGGGGGGGGGGGGGGTGGGGGGGGGGGGGGGTGGGGGGGGGGGGGGGTGGGGGGGGGGGGGGGTGGGGGGGGGGGGGGGTGGGGGGGGGGGGGGGTGGGGGGGGGGGGGGGTGGGGGGGGGGGGGGGTGGGGGGGGGGGGGGGTGGGGGGGGGGGGGGGTGGGGGGGGGGGGGGGTGGGGGGGGGGGGGGGTGGGGGGGGGGGGGGGTGGGGGGGGGGGGGGGTGGGGGGGGGGGGGGGTGGGGGGGGGGGGGGGTGGGGGGGGGGGGGGGTGGGGGGGGGGGGGGGTGGGGGGGGGGGGGGGTGGGGGGGGGGGGGGGTGGGGGGGGGGGGGGGTGGGGGGGGGGGGGGGTGGGGGGGGGGGGGGGTGGGGGGGGGGGGGGGTGGGGGGGGGGGGGGGTGGGGGGGGGGGGGGGTGGGGGGGGGGGGGGGTGGGGGGGGGGGGGGGTGGGGGGGGGGGGGGGTGGGGGGGGGGGGGGGTGGGGGGGGGGGGGGGTGGGGGGGGGGGGGGGTGGGGGGGGGGGGGGGTGGGGGGGGGGGGGGGTGGGGGGGGGGGGGGGTGGGGGGGGGGGGGGGTGGGGGGGGGGGGGGGTGGGGGGGGGGGGGGGTGGGGGGGGGGGGGGGTGGGGGGGGGGGGGGGTGGGGGGGGGGGGGGGTGGGGGGGGGGGGGGGTGGGGGGGGGGGGGGGTGGGGGGGGGGGGGGGTGGGGGGGGGGGGGGGTGGGGGGGGGGGGGGGTGGGGGGGGGGGGGGGTGGGGGGGGGGGGGGGTGGGGGGGGGGGGGGGTGGGGGGGGGGGGGGGTGGGGGGGGGGGGGGGTGGGGGGGGGGGGGGGTGGGGGGGGGGGGGGGTGGGGGGGGGGGGGGGTGGGGGGGGGGGGGGGTGGGGGGGGGGGGGGGTGGGGGGGGGGGGGGGTGGGGGGGGGGGGGGGTGGGGGGGGGGGGGGGTGGGGGGGGGGGGGGGTGGGGGGGGGGGGGGGTGGGGGGGGGGGGGGGTGGGGGGGGGGGGGGGTGGGGGGGGGGGGGGGTGGGGGGGGGGGGGGGTGGGGGGGGGGGGGGGTGGGGGGGGGGGGGGGTGGGGGGGGGGGGGGGTGGGGGGGGGGGGGGGTGGGGGGGGGGGGGGGTGGGGGGGGGGGGGGGTGGGGGGGGGGGGGGGTGGGGGGGGGGGGGGGTGGGGGGGGGGGGGGGTGGGGGGGGGGGGGGGTGGGGGGGGGGGGGGGTGGGGGGGGGGGGGGGTGGGGGGGGGGGGGGGTGGGGGGGGGGGGGGGTGGGGGGGGGGGGGGGTGGGGGGGGGGGGGGGTGGGGGGGGGGGGGGGTGGGGGGGGGGGGGGGTGGGGGGGGGGGGGGGTGGGGGGGGGGGGGGGTGGGGGGGGGGGGGGGTGGGGGGGGGGGGGGGTGGGGGGGGGGGGGGGTGGGGGGGGGGGGGGGTGGGGGGGGGGGGGGGTGGGGGGGGGGGGGGGTGGGGGGGGGGGGGGGTGGGGGGGGGGGGGGGTGGGGGGGGGGGGGGGTGGGGGGGGGGGGGGGTGGGGGGGGGGGGGGGTGGGGGGGGGGGGGGGTGGGGGGGGGGGGGGGTGGGGGGGGGGGGGGGTGGGGGGGGGGGGGGGTGGGGGGGGGGGGGGGTGGGGGGGGGGGGGGGTGGGGGGGGGGGGGGGTGGGGGGGGGGGGGGGTGGGGGGGGGGGGGGGTGGGGGGGGGGGGGGGTGGGGGGGGGGGGGGGTGGGGGGGGGGGGGGGTGGGGGGGGGGGGGGGTGGGGGGGGGGGGGGGTGGGGGGGGGGGGGGGTGGGGGGGGGGGGGGGTGGGGGGGGGGGGGGGTGGGGGGGGGGGGGGGTGGGGGGGGGGGGGGGTGGGGGGGGGGGGGGGTGGGGGGGGGGGGGGGTGGGGGGGGGGGGGGGTGGGGGGGGGGGGGGGTGGGGGGGGGGGGGGGTGGGGGGGGGGGGGGGTGGGGGGGGGGGGGGGTGGGGGGGGGGGGGGGTGGGGGGGGGGGGGGGTGGGGGGGGGGGGGGGTGGGGGGGGGGGGGGGTGGGGGGGGGGGGGGGTGGGGGGGGGGGGGGGTGGGGGGGGGGGGGGGTGGGGGGGGGGGGGGGTGGGGGGGGGGGGGGGTGGGGGGGGGGGGGGGTGGGGGGGGGGGGGGGTGGGGGGGGGGGGGGGTGGGGGGGGGGGGGGGTGGGGGGGGGGGGGGGTGGGGGGGGGGGGGGGTGGGGGGGGGGGGGGGTGGGGGGGGGGGGGGGTGGGGGGGGGGGGGGGTGGGGGGGGGGGGGGGTGGGGGGGGGGGGGGGTGGGGGGGGGGGGGGGTGGGGGGGGGGGGGGGTGGGGGGGGGGGGGGGTGGGGGGGGGGGGGGGTGGGGGGGGGGGGGGGTGGGGGGGGGGGGGGGTGGGGGGGGGGGGGGGTGGGGGGGGGGGGGGGTGGGGGGGGGGGGGGGTGGGGGGGGGGGGGGGTGGGGGGGGGGGGGGGTGGGGGGGGGGGGGGGTGGGGGGGGGGGGGGGTGGGGGGGGGGGGGGGTGGGGGGGGGGGGGGGTGGGGGGGGGGGGGGGTGGGGGGGGGGGGGGGTGGGGGGGGGGGGGGGTGGGGGGGGGGGGGGGTGGGGGGGGGGGGGGGTGGGGGGGGGGGGGGGTGGGGGGGGGGGGGGGTGGGGGGGGGGGGGGGTGGGGGGGGGGGGGGGTGGGGGGGGGGGGGGGTGGGGGGGGGGGGGGGTGGGGGGGGGGGGGGGTGGGGGGGGGGGGGGGTGGGGGGGGGGGGGGGTGGGGGGGGGGGGGGGTGGGGGGGGGGGGGGGTGGGGGGGGGGGGGGGTGGGGGGGGGGGGGGGTGGGGGGGGGGGGGGGTGGGGGGGGGGGGGGGTGGGGGGGGGGGGGGGTGGGGGGGGGGGGGGGTGGGGGGGGGGGGGGGTGGGGGGGGGGGGGGGTGGGGGGGGGGGGGGGTGGGGGGGGGGGGGGGTGGGGGGGGGGGGGGGTGGGGGGGGGGGGGGGTGGGGGGGGGGGGGGGTGGGGGGGGGGGGGGGTGGGGGGGGGGGGGGGTGGGGGGGGGGGGGGGTGGGGGGGGGGGGGGGTGGGGGGGGGGGGGGGTGGGGGGGGGGGGGGGTGGGGGGGGGGGGGGGTGGGGGGGGGGGGGGGTGGGGGGGGGGGGGGGTGGGGGGGGGGGGGGGTGGGGGGGGGGGGGGGTGGGGGGGGGGGGGGGTGGGGGGGGGGGGGGGTGGGGGGGGGGGGGGGTGGGGGGGGGGGGGGGTGGGGGGGGGGGGGGGTGGGGGGGGGGGGGGGTGGGGGGGGGGGGGGGTGGGGGGGGGGGGGGGTGGGGGGGGGGGGGGGTGGGGGGGGGGGGGGGTGGGGGGGGGGGGGGGTGGGGGGGGGGGGGGGTGGGGGGGGGGGGGGGTGGGGGGGGGGGGGGGTGGGGGGGGGGGGGGGTGGGGGGGGGGGGGGGTGGGGGGGGGGGGGGGTGGGGGGGGGGGGGGGTGGGGGGGGGGGGGGGTGGGGGGGGGGGGGGGTGGGGGGGGGGGGGGGTGGGGGGGGGGGGGGGTGGGGGGGGGGGGGGGTGGGGGGGGGGGGGGGTGGGGGGGGGGGGGGGTGGGGGGGGGGGGGGGTGGGGGGGGGGGGGGGTGGGGGGGGGGGGGGGTGGGGGGGGGGGGGGGTGGGGGGGGGGGGGGGTGGGGGGGGGGGGGGGTGGGGGGGGGGGGGGGTGGGGGGGGGGGGGGGTGGGGGGGGGGGGGGGTGGGGGGGGGGGGGGGTGGGGGGGGGGGGGGGTGGGGGGGGGGGGGGGTGGGGGGGGGGGGGGGTGGGGGGGGGGGGGGGTGGGGGGGGGGGGGGGTGGGGGGGGGGGGGGGTGGGGGGGGGGGGGGGTGGGGGGGGGGGGGGGTGGGGGGGGGGGGGGGTGGGGGGGGGGGGGGGTGGGGGGGGGGGGGGGTGGGGGGGGGGGGGGGTGGGGGGGGGGGGGGGTGGGGGGGGGGGGGGGTGGGGGGGGGGGGGGGTGGGGGGGGGGGGGGGTGGGGGGGGGGGGGGGTGGGGGGGGGGGGGGGTGGGGGGGGGGGGGGGTGGGGGGGGGGGGGGGTGGGGGGGGGGGGGGGTGGGGGGGGGGGGGGGTGGGGGGGGGGGGGGGTGGGGGGGGGGGGGGGTGGGGGGGGGGGGGGGTGGGGGGGGGGGGGGGTGGGGGGGGGGGGGGGTGGGGGGGGGGGGGGGTGGGGGGGGGGGGGGGTGGGGGGGGGGGGGGGTGGGGGGGGGGGGGGGTGGGGGGGGGGGGGGGTGGGGGGGGGGGGGGGTGGGGGGGGGGGGGGGTGGGGGGGGGGGGGGGTGGGGGGGGGGGGGGGTGGGGGGGGGGGGGGGTGGGGGGGGGGGGGGGTGGGGGGGGGGGGGGGTGGGGGGGGGGGGGGGTGGGGGGGGGGGGGGGTGGGGGGGGGGGGGGGTGGGGGGGGGGGGGGGTGGGGGGGGGGGGGGGTGGGGGGGGGGGGGGGTGGGGGGGGGGGGGGGTGGGGGGGGGGGGGGGTGGGGGGGGGGGGGGGTGGGGGGGGGGGGGGGTGGGGGGGGGGGGGGGTGGGGGGGGGGGGGGGTGGGGGGGGGGGGGGGTGGGGGGGGGGGGGGGTGGGGGGGGGGGGGGGTGGGGGGGGGGGGGGGTGGGGGGGGGGGGGGGTGGGGGGGGGGGGGGGTGGGGGGGGGGGGGGGTGGGGGGGGGGGGGGGTGGGGGGGGGGGGGGGTGGGGGGGGGGGGGGGTGGGGGGGGGGGGGGGTGGGGGGGGGGGGGGGTGGGGGGGGGGGGGGGTGGGGGGGGGGGGGGGTGGGGGGGGGGGGGGGTGGGGGGGGGGGGGGGTGGGGGGGGGGGGGGGTGGGGGGGGGGGGGGGTGGGGGGGGGGGGGGGTGGGGGGGGGGGGGGGTGGGGGGGGGGGGGGGTGGGGGGGGGGGGGGGTGGGGGGGGGGGGGGGTGGGGGGGGGGGGGGGTGGGGGGGGGGGGGGGTGGGGGGGGGGGGGGGTGGGGGGGGGGGGGGGTGGGGGGGGGGGGGGGTGGGGGGGGGGGGGGGTGGGGGGGGGGGGGGGTGGGGGGGGGGGGGGGTGGGGGGGGGGGGGGGTGGGGGGGGGGGGGGGTGGGGGGGGGGGGGGGTGGGGGGGGGGGGGGGTGGGGGGGGGGGGGGGTGGGGGGGGGGGGGGGTGGGGGGGGGGGGGGGTGGGGGGGGGGGGGGGTGGGGGGGGGGGGGGGTGGGGGGGGGGGGGGGTGGGGGGGGGGGGGGGTGGGGGGGGGGGGGGGTGGGGGGGGGGGGGGGTGGGGGGGGGGGGGGGTGGGGGGGGGGGGGGGTGGGGGGGGGGGGGGGTGGGGGGGGGGGGGGGTGGGGGGGGGGGGGGGTGGGGGGGGGGGGGGGTGGGGGGGGGGGGGGGTGGGGGGGGGGGGGGGTGGGGGGGGGGGGGGGTGGGGGGGGGGGGGGGTGGGGGGGGGGGGGGGTGGGGGGGGGGGGGGGTGGGGGGGGGGGGGGGTGGGGGGGGGGGGGGGTGGGGGGGGGGGGGGGTGGGGGGGGGGGGGGGTGGGGGGGGGGGGGGGTGGGGGGGGGGGGGGGTGGGGGGGGGGGGGGGTGGGGGGGGGGGGGGGTGGGGGGGGGGGGGGGTGGGGGGGGGGGGGGGTGGGGGGGGGGGGGGGTGGGGGGGGGGGGGGGTGGGGGGGGGGGGGGGTGGGGGGGGGGGGGGGTGGGGGGGGGGGGGGGTGGGGGGGGGGGGGGGTGGGGGGGGGGGGGGGTGGGGGGGGGGGGGGGTGGGGGGGGGGGGGGGTGGGGGGGGGGGGGGGTGGGGGGGGGGGGGGGTGGGGGGGGGGGGGGGTGGGGGGGGGGGGGGGTGGGGGGGGGGGGGGGTGGGGGGGGGGGGGGGTGGGGGGGGGGGGGGGTGGGGGGGGGGGGGGGTGGGGGGGGGGGGGGGTGGGGGGGGGGGGGGGTGGGGGGGGGGGGGGGTGGGGGGGGGGGGGGGTGGGGGGGGGGGGGGGTGGGGGGGGGGGGGGGTGGGGGGGGGGGGGGGTGGGGGGGGGGGGGGGTGGGGGGGGGGGGGGGTGGGGGGGGGGGGGGGTGGGGGGGGGGGGGGGTGGGGGGGGGGGGGGGTGGGGGGGGGGGGGGGTGGGGGGGGGGGGGGGTGGGGGGGGGGGGGGGTGGGGGGGGGGGGGGGTGGGGGGGGGGGGGGGTGGGGGGGGGGGGGGGTGGGGGGGGGGGGGGGTGGGGGGGGGGGGGGGTGGGGGGGGGGGGGGGTGGGGGGGGGGGGGGGTGGGGGGGGGGGGGGGTGGGGGGGGGGGGGGGTGGGGGGGGGGGGGGGTGGGGGGGGGGGGGGGTGGGGGGGGGGGGGGGTGGGGGGGGGGGGGGGTGGGGGGGGGGGGGGGTGGGGGGGGGGGGGGGTGGGGGGGGGGGGGGGTGGGGGGGGGGGGGGGTGGGGGGGGGGGGGGGTGGGGGGGGGGGGGGGTGGGGGGGGGGGGGGGTGGGGGGGGGGGGGGGTGGGGGGGGGGGGGGGTGGGGGGGGGGGGGGGTGGGGGGGGGGGGGGGTGGGGGGGGGGGGGGGTGGGGGGGGGGGGGGGTGGGGGGGGGGGGGGGTGGGGGGGGGGGGGGGTGGGGGGGGGGGGGGGTGGGGGGGGGGGGGGGTGGGGGGGGGGGGGGGTGGGGGGGGGGGGGGGTGGGGGGGGGGGGGGGTGGGGGGGGGGGGGGGTGGGGGGGGGGGGGGGTGGGGGGGGGGGGGGGTGGGGGGGGGGGGGGGTGGGGGGGGGGGGGGGTGGGGGGGGGGGGGGGTGGGGGGGGGGGGGGGTGGGGGGGGGGGGGGGTGGGGGGGGGGGGGGGTGGGGGGGGGGGGGGGTGGGGGGGGGGGGGGGTGGGGGGGGGGGGGGGTGGGGGGGGGGGGGGGTGGGGGGGGGGGGGGGTGGGGGGGGGGGGGGGTGGGGGGGGGGGGGGGTGGGGGGGGGGGGGGGTGGGGGGGGGGGGGGGTGGGGGGGGGGGGGGGTGGGGGGGGGGGGGGGTGGGGGGGGGGGGGGGTGGGGGGGGGGGGGGGTGGGGGGGGGGGGGGGTGGGGGGGGGGGGGGGTGGGGGGGGGGGGGGGTGGGGGGGGGGGGGGGTGGGGGGGGGGGGGGGTGGGGGGGGGGGGGGGTGGGGGGGGGGGGGGGTGGGGGGGGGGGGGGGTGGGGGGGGGGGGGGGTGGGGGGGGGGGGGGGTGGGGGGGGGGGGGGGTGGGGGGGGGGGGGGGTGGGGGGGGGGGGGGGTGGGGGGGGGGGGGGGTGGGGGGGGGGGGGGGTGGGGGGGGGGGGGGGTGGGGGGGGGGGGGGGTGGGGGGGGGGGGGGGTGGGGGGGGGGGGGGGTGGGGGGGGGGGGGGGTGGGGGGGGGGGGGGGTGGGGGGGGGGGGGGGTGGGGGGGGGGGGGGGTGGGGGGGGGGGGGGGTGGGGGGGGGGGGGGGTGGGGGGGGGGGGGGGTGGGGGGGGGGGGGGGTGGGGGGGGGGGGGGGTGGGGGGGGGGGGGGGTGGGGGGGGGGGGGGGTGGGGGGGGGGGGGGGTGGGGGGGGGGGGGGGTGGGGGGGGGGGGGGGTGGGGGGGGGGGGGGGTGGGGGGGGGGGGGGGTGGGGGGGGGGGGGGGTGGGGGGGGGGGGGGGTGGGGGGGGGGGGGGGTGGGGGGGGGGGGGGGTGGGGGGGGGGGGGGGTGGGGGGGGGGGGGGGTGGGGGGGGGGGGGGGTGGGGGGGGGGGGGGGTGGGGGGGGGGGGGGGTGGGGGGGGGGGGGGGTGGGGGGGGGGGGGGGTGGGGGGGGGGGGGGGTGGGGGGGGGGGGGGGTGGGGGGGGGGGGGGGTGGGGGGGGGGGGGGGTGGGGGGGGGGGGGGGTGGGGGGGGGGGGGGGTGGGGGGGGGGGGGGGTGGGGGGGGGGGGGGGTGGGGGGGGGGGGGGGTGGGGGGGGGGGGGGGTGGGGGGGGGGGGGGGTGGGGGGGGGGGGGGGTGGGGGGGGGGGGGGGTGGGGGGGGGGGGGGGTGGGGGGGGGGGGGGGTGGGGGGGGGGGGGGGTGGGGGGGGGGGGGGGTGGGGGGGGGGGGGGGTGGGGGGGGGGGGGGGTGGGGGGGGGGGGGGGTGGGGGGGGGGGGGGGTGGGGGGGGGGGGGGGTGGGGGGGGGGGGGGGTGGGGGGGGGGGGGGGTGGGGGGGGGGGGGGGTGGGGGGGGGGGGGGGTGGGGGGGGGGGGGGGTGGGGGGGGGGGGGGGTGGGGGGGGGGGGGGGTGGGGGGGGGGGGGGGTGGGGGGGGGGGGGGGTGGGGGGGGGGGGGGGTGGGGGGGGGGGGGGGTGGGGGGGGGGGGGGGTGGGGGGGGGGGGGGGTGGGGGGGGGGGGGGGTGGGGGGGGGGGGGGGTGGGGGGGGGGGGGGGTGGGGGGGGGGGGGGGTGGGGGGGGGGGGGGGTGGGGGGGGGGGGGGGTGGGGGGGGGGGGGGGTGGGGGGGGGGGGGGGTGGGGGGGGGGGGGGGTGGGGGGGGGGGGGGGTGGGGGGGGGGGGGGGTGGGGGGGGGGGGGGGTGGGGGGGGGGGGGGGTGGGGGGGGGGGGGGGTGGGGGGGGGGGGGGGTGGGGGGGGGGGGGGGTGGGGGGGGGGGGGGGTGGGGGGGGGGGGGGGTGGGGGGGGGGGGGGGTGGGGGGGGGGGGGGGTGGGGGGGGGGGGGGGTGGGGGGGGGGGGGGGTGGGGGGGGGGGGGGGTGGGGGGGGGGGGGGGTGGGGGGGGGGGGGGGTGGGGGGGGGGGGGGGTGGGGGGGGGGGGGGGTGGGGGGGGGGGGGGGTGGGGGGGGGGGGGGGTGGGGGGGGGGGGGGGTGGGGGGGGGGGGGGGTGGGGGGGGGGGGGGGTGGGGGGGGGGGGGGGTGGGGGGGGGGGGGGGTGGGGGGGGGGGGGGGTGGGGGGGGGGGGGGGTGGGGGGGGGGGGGGGTGGGGGGGGGGGGGGGTGGGGGGGGGGGGGGGTGGGGGGGGGGGGGGGTGGGGGGGGGGGGGGGTGGGGGGGGGGGGGGGTGGGGGGGGGGGGGGGTGGGGGGGGGGGGGGGTGGGGGGGGGGGGGGGTGGGGGGGGGGGGGGGTGGGGGGGGGGGGGGGTGGGGGGGGGGGGGGGTGGGGGGGGGGGGGGGTGGGGGGGGGGGGGGGTGGGGGGGGGGGGGGGTGGGGGGGGGGGGGGGTGGGGGGGGGGGGGGGTGGGGGGGGGGGGGGGTGGGGGGGGGGGGGGGTGGGGGGGGGGGGGGGTGGGGGGGGGGGGGGGTGGGGGGGGGGGGGGGTGGGGGGGGGGGGGGGTGGGGGGGGGGGGGGGTGGGGGGGGGGGGGGGTGGGGGGGGGGGGGGGTGGGGGGGGGGGGGGGTGGGGGGGGGGGGGGGTGGGGGGGGGGGGGGGTGGGGGGGGGGGGGGGTGGGGGGGGGGGGGGGTGGGGGGGGGGGGGGGTGGGGGGGGGGGGGGGTGGGGGGGGGGGGGGGTGGGGGGGGGGGGGGGTGGGGGGGGGGGGGGGTGGGGGGGGGGGGGGGTGGGGGGGGGGGGGGGTGGGGGGGGGGGGGGGTGGGGGGGGGGGGGGGTGGGGGGGGGGGGGGGTGGGGGGGGGGGGGGGTGGGGGGGGGGGGGGGTGGGGGGGGGGGGGGGTGGGGGGGGGGGGGGGTGGGGGGGGGGGGGGGTGGGGGGGGGGGGGGGTGGGGGGGGGGGGGGGTGGGGGGGGGGGGGGGTGGGGGGGGGGGGGGGTGGGGGGGGGGGGGGGTGGGGGGGGGGGGGGGTGGGGGGGGGGGGGGGTGGGGGGGGGGGGGGGTGGGGGGGGGGGGGGGTGGGGGGGGGGGGGGGTGGGGGGGGGGGGGGGTGGGGGGGGGGGGGGGTGGGGGGGGGGGGGGGTGGGGGGGGGGGGGGGTGGGGGGGGGGG
This sequence comes from Sphaerodactylus townsendi, assembly GCF_021028975.2. Taxonomy (NCBI): domain Eukaryota; kingdom Metazoa; phylum Chordata; class Lepidosauria; order Squamata; family Sphaerodactylidae; genus Sphaerodactylus; species Sphaerodactylus townsendi. The sequence continues at coordinate 27,127,257 of NC_059441.1, forward strand.
GGGGTGGGGGGGGGGGGGGGTGGGGGGGGGGGGGGGTGGGGGGGGGGGGGGGTGGGGGGGGGGGGGGGTGGGGGGGGGGGGGGGTGGGGGGGGGGGGGGGTGGGGGGGGGGGGGGGTGGGGGGGGGGGGGGGTGGGGGGGGGGGGGGGTGGGGGGGGGGGGGGGTGGGGGGGGGGGGGGGTGGGGGGGGGGGGGGGTGGGGGGGGGGGGGGGTGGGGGGGGGGGGGGGTGGGGGGGGGGGGGGGTGGGGGGGGGGGGGGGTGGGGGGGGGGGGGGGTGGGGGGGGGGGGGGGTGGGGGGGGGGGGGGGTGGGGGGGGGGGGGGGTGGGGGGGGGGGGGGGTGGGGGGGGGGGGGGGTGGGGGGGGGGGGGGGTGGGGGGGGGGGGGGGTGGGGGGGGGGGGGGGTGGGGGGGGGGGGGGGTGGGGGGGGGGGGGGGTGGGGGGGGGGGGGGGTGGGGGGGGGGGGGGGTGGGGGGGGGGGGGGGTGGGGGGGGGGGGGGGTGGGGGGGGGGGGGGGTGGGGGGGGGGGGGGGTGGGGGGGGGGGGGGGTGGGGGGGGGGGGGGGTGGGGGGGGGGGGGGGTGGGGGGGGGGGGGGGTGGGGGGGGGGGGGGGTGGGGGGGGGGGGGGGTGGGGGGGGGGGGGGGTGGGGGGGGGGGGGGGTGGGGGGGGGGGGGGGTGGGGGGGGGGGGGGGTGGGGGGGGGGGGGGGTGGGGGGGGGGGGGGGTGGGGGGGGGGGGGGGTGGGGGGGGGGGGGGGTGGGGGGGGGGGGGGGTGGGGGGGGGGGGGGGTGGGGGGGGGGGGGGGTGGGGGGGGGGGGGGGTGGGGGGGGGGGGGGGTGGGGGGGGGGGGGGGTGGGGGGGGGGGGGGGTGGGGGGGGGGGGGGGTGGGGGGGGGGGGGGGTGGGGGGGGGGGGGGGTGGGGGGGGGGGGGGGTGGGGGGGGGGGGGGGTGGGGGGGGGGGGGGGTGGGGGGGGGGGGGGGTGGGGGGGGGGGGGGGTGGGGGGGGGGGGGGGTGGGGGGGGGGGGGGGTGGGGGGGGGGGGGGGTGGGGGGGGGGGGGGGTGGGGGGGGGGGGGGGTGGGGGGGGGGGGGGGTGGGGGGGGGGGGGGGTGGGGGGGGGGGGGGGTGGGGGGGGGGGGGGGTGGGGGGGGGGGGGGGTGGGGGGGGGGGGGGGTGGGGGGGGGGGGGGGTGGGGGGGGGGGGGGGTGGGGGGGGGGGGGGGTGGGGGGGGGGGGGGGTGGGGGGGGGGGGGGGTGGGGGGGGGGGGGGGTGGGGGGGGGGGGGGGTGGGGGGGGGGGGGGGTGGGGGGGGGGGGGGGTGGGGGGGGGGGGGGGTGGGGGGGGGGGGGGGTGGGGGGGGGGGGGGGTGGGGGGGGGGGGGGGTGGGGGGGGGGGGGGGTGGGGGGGGGGGGGGGTGGGGGGGGGGGGGGGTGGGGGGGGGGGGGGGTGGGGGGGGGGGGGGGTGGGGGGGGGGGGGGGTGGGGGGGGGGGGGGGTGGGGGGGGGGGGGGGTGGGGGGGGGGGGGGGTGGGGGGGGGGGGGGGTGGGGGGGGGGGGGGGTGGGGGGGGGGGGGGGTGGGGGGGGGGGGGGGTGGGGGGGGGGGGGGGTGGGGGGGGGGGGGGGTGGGGGGGGGGGGGGGTGGGGGGGGGGGGGGGTGGGGGGGGGGGGGGGTGGGGGGGGGGGGGGGTGGGGGGGGGGGGGGGTGGGGGGGGGGGGGGGTGGGGGGGGGGGGGGGTGGGGGGGGGGGGGGGTGGGGGGGGGGGGGGGTGGGGGGGGGGGGGGGTGGGGGGGGGGGGGGGTGGGGGGGGGGGGGGGTGGGGGGGGGGGGGGGTGGGGGGGGGGGGGGGTGGGGGGGGGGGGGGGTGGGGGGGGGGGGGGGTGGGGGGGGGGGGGGGTGGGGGGGGGGGGGGGTGGGGGGGGGGGGGGGTGGGGGGGGGGGGGGGTGGGGGGGGGGGGGGGTGGGGGGGGGGGGGGGTGGGGGGGGGGGGGGGTGGGGGGGGGGGGGGGTGGGGGGGGGGGGGGGTGGGGGGGGGGGGGGGTGGGGGGGGGGGGGGGTGGGGGGGGGGGGGGGTGGGGGGGGGGGGGGGTGGGGGGGGGGGGGGGTGGGGGGGGGGGGGGGTGGGGGGGGGGGGGGGTGGGGGGGGGGGGGGGTGGGGGGGGGGGGGGGTGGGGGGGGGGGGGGGTGGGGGGGGGGGGGGGTGGGGGGGGGGGGGGGTGGGGGGGGGGGGGGGTGGGGGGGGGGGGGGGTGGGGGGGGGGGGGGGTGGGGGGGGGGGGGGGTGGGGGGGGGGGGGGGTGGGGGGGGGGGGGGGTGGGGGGGGGGGGGGGTGGGGGGGGGGGGGGGTGGGGGGGGGGGGGGGTGGGGGGGGGGGGGGGTGGGGGGGGGGGGGGGTGGGGGGGGGGGGGGGTGGGGGGGGGGGGGGGTGGGGGGGGGGGGGGGTGGGGGGGGGGGGGGGTGGGGGGGGGGGGGGGTGGGGGGGGGGGGGGGTGGGGGGGGGGGGGGGTGGGGGGGGGGGGGGGTGGGGGGGGGGGGGGGTGGGGGGGGGGGGGGGTGGGGGGGGGGGGGGGTGGGGGGGGGGGGGGGTGGGGGGGGGGGGGGGTGGGGGGGGGGGGGGGTGGGGGGGGGGGGGGGTGGGGGGGGGGGGGGGTGGGGGGGGGGGGGGGTGGGGGGGGGGGGGGGTGGGGGGGGGGGGGGGTGGGGGGGGGGGGGGGTGGGGGGGGGGGGGGGTGGGGGGGGGGGGGGGTGGGGGGGGGGGGGGGTGGGGGGGGGGGGGGGTGGGGGGGGGGGGGGGTGGGGGGGGGGGGGGGTGGGGGGGGGGGGGGGTGGGGGGGGGGGGGGGTGGGGGGGGGGGGGGGTGGGGGGGGGGGGGGGTGGGGGGGGGGGGGGGTGGGGGGGGGGGGGGGTGGGGGGGGGGGGGGGTGGGGGGGGGGGGGGGTGGGGGGGGGGGGGGGTGGGGGGGGGGGGGGGTGGGGGGGGGGGGGGGTGGGGGGGGGGGGGGGTGGGGGGGGGGGGGGGTGGGGGGGGGGGGGGGTGGGGGGGGGGGGGGGTGGGGGGGGGGGGGGGTGGGGGGGGGGGGGGGTGGGGGGGGGGGGGGGTGGGGGGGGGGGGGGGTGGGGGGGGGGGGGGGTGGGGGGGGGGGGGGGTGGGGGGGGGGGGGGGTGGGGGGGGGGGGGGGTGGGGGGGGGGGGGGGTGGGGGGGGGGGGGGGTGGGGGGGGGGGGGGGTGGGGGGGGGGGGGGGTGGGGGGGGGGGGGGGTGGGGGGGGGGGGGGGTGGGGGGGGGGGGGGGTGGGGGGGGGGGGGGGTGGGGGGGGGGGGGGGTGGGGGGGGGGGGGGGTGGGGGGGGGGGGGGGTGGGGGGGGGGGGGGGTGGGGGGGGGGGGGGGTGGGGGGGGGGGGGGGTGGGGGGGGGGGGGGGTGGGGGGGGGGGGGGGTGGGGGGGGGGGGGGGTGGGGGGGGGGGGGGGTGGGGGGGGGGGGGGGTGGGGGGGGGGGGGGGTGGGGGGGGGGGGGGGTGGGGGGGGGGGGGGGTGGGGGGGGGGGGGGGTGGGGGGGGGGGGGGGTGGGGGGGGGGGGGGGTGGGGGGGGGGGGGGGTGGGGGGGGGGGGGGGTGGGGGGGGGGGGGGGTGGGGGGGGGGGGGGGTGGGGGGGGGGGGGGGTGGGGGGGGGGGGGGGTGGGGGGGGGGGGGGGTGGGGGGGGGGGGGGGTGGGGGGGGGGGGGGGTGGGGGGGGGGGGGGGTGGGGGGGGGGGGGGGTGGGGGGGGGGGGGGGTGGGGGGGGGGGGGGGTGGGGGGGGGGGGGGGTGGGGGGGGGGGGGGGTGGGGGGGGGGGGGGGTGGGGGGGGGGGGGGGTGGGGGGGGGGGGGGGTGGGGGGGGGGGGGGGTGGGGGGGGGGGGGGGTGGGGGGGGGGGGGGGTGGGGGGGGGGGGGGGTGGGGGGGGGGGGGGGTGGGGGGGGGGGGGGGTGGGGGGGGGGGGGGGTGGGGGGGGGGGGGGGTGGGGGGGGGGGGGGGTGGGGGGGGGGGGGGGTGGGGGGGGGGGGGGGTGGGGGGGGGGGGGGGTGGGGGGGGGGGGGGGTGGGGGGGGGGGGGGGTGGGGGGGGGGGGGGGTGGGGGGGGGGGGGGGTGGGGGGGGGGGGGGGTGGGGGGGGGGGGGGGTGGGGGGGGGGGGGGGTGGGGGGGGGGGGGGGTGGGGGGGGGGGGGGGTGGGGGGGGGGGGGGGTGGGGGGGGGGGGGGGTGGGGGGGGGGGGGGGTGGGGGGGGGGGGGGGTGGGGGGGGGGGGGGGTGGGGGGGGGGGGGGGTGGGGGGGGGGGGGGGTGGGGGGGGGGGGGGGTGGGGGGGGGGGGGGGTGGGGGGGGGGGGGGGTGGGGGGGGGGGGGGGTGGGGGGGGGGGGGGGTGGGGGGGGGGGGGGGTGGGGGGGGGGGGGGGTGGGGGGGGGGGGGGGTGGGGGGGGGGGGGGGTGGGGGGGGGGGGGGGTGGGGGGGGGGGGGGGTGGGGGGGGGGGGGGGTGGGGGGGGGGGGGGGTGGGGGGGGGGGGGGGTGGGGGGGGGGGGGGGTGGGGGGGGGGGGGGGTGGGGGGGGGGGGGGGTGGGGGGGGGGGGGGGTGGGGGGGGGGGGGGGTGGGGGGGGGGGGGGGTGGGGGGGGGGGGGGGTGGGGGGGGGGGGGGGTGGGGGGGGGGGGGGGTGGGGGGGGGGGGGGGTGGGGGGGGGGGGGGGTGGGGGGGGGGGGGGGTGGGGGGGGGGGGGGGTGGGGGGGGGGGGGGGTGGGGGGGGGGGGGGGTGGGGGGGGGGGGGGGTGGGGGGGGGGGGGGGTGGGGGGGGGGGGGGGTGGGGGGGGGGGGGGGTGGGGGGGGGGGGGGGTGGGGGGGGGGGGGGGTGGGGGGGGGGGGGGGTGGGGGGGGGGGGGGGTGGGGGGGGGGGGGGGTGGGGGGGGGGGGGGGTGGGGGGGGGGGGGGGTGGGGGGGGGGGGGGGTGGGGGGGGGGGGGGGTGGGGGGGGGGGGGGGTGGGGGGGGGGGGGGGTGGGGGGGGGGGGGGGTGGGGGGGGGGGGGGGTGGGGGGGGGGGGGGGTGGGGGGGGGGGGGGGTGGGGGGGGGGGGGGGTGGGGGGGGGGGGGGGTGGGGGGGGGGGGGGGTGGGGGGGGGGGGGGGTGGGGGGGGGGGGGGGTGGGGGGGGGGGGGGGTGGGGGGGGGGGGGGGTGGGGGGGGGGGGGGGTGGGGGGGGGGGGGGGTGGGGGGGGGGGGGGGTGGGGGGGGGGGGGGGTGGGGGGGGGGGGGGGTGGGGGGGGGGGGGGGTGGGGGGGGGGGGGGGTGGGGGGGGGGGGGGGTGGGGGGGGGGGGGGGTGGGGGGGGGGGGGGGTGGGGGGGGGGGGGGGTGGGGGGGGGGGGGGGTGGGGGGGGGGGGGGGTGGGGGGGGGGGGGGGTGGGGGGGGGGGGGGGTGGGGGGGGGGGGGGGTGGGGGGGGGGGGGGGTGGGGGGGGGGGGGGGTGGGGGGGGGGGGGGGTGGGGGGGGGGGGGGGTGGGGGGGGGGGGGGGTGGGGGGGGGGGGGGGTGGGGGGGGGGGGGGGTGGGGGGGGGGGGGGGTGGGGGGGGGGGGGGGTGGGGGGGGGGGGGGGTGGGGGGGGGGGGGGGTGGGGGGGGGGGGGGGTGGGGGGGGGGGGGGGTGGGGGGGGGGGGGGGTGGGGGGGGGGGGGGGTGGGGGGGGGGGGGGGTGGGGGGGGGGGGGGGTGGGGGGGGGGGGGGGTGGGGGGGGGGGGGGGTGGGGGGGGGGGGGGGTGGGGGGGGGGGGGGGTGGGGGGGGGGGGGGGTGGGGGGGGGGGGGGGTGGGGGGGGGGGGGGGTGGGGGGGGGGGGGGGTGGGGGGGGGGGGGGGTGGGGGGGGGGGGGGGTGGGGGGGGGGGGGGGTGGGGGGGGGGGGGGGTGGGGGGGGGGGGGGGTGGGGGGGGGGGGGGGTGGGGGGGGGGGGGGGTGGGGGGGGGGGGGGGTGGGGGGGGGGGGGGGTGGGGGGGGGGGGGGGTGGGGGGGGGGGGGGGTGGGGGGGGGGGGGGGTGGGGGGGGGGGGGGGTGGGGGGGGGGGGGGGTGGGGGGGGGGGGGGGTGGGGGGGGGGGGGGGTGGGGGGGGGGGGGGGTGGGGGGGGGGGGGGGTGGGGGGGGGGGGGGGTGGGGGGGGGGGGGGGTGGGGGGGGGGGGGGGTGGGGGGGGGGGGGGGTGGGGGGGGGGGGGGGTGGGGGGGGGGGGGGGTGGGGGGGGGGGGGGGTGGGGGGGGGGGGGGGTGGGGGGGGGGGGGGGTGGGGGGGGGGGGGGGTGGGGGGGGGGGGGGGTGGGGGGGGGGGGGGGTGGGGGGGGGGGGGGGTGGGGGGGGGGGGGGGTGGGGGGGGGGGGGGGTGGGGGGGGGGGGGGGTGGGGGGGGGGGGGGGTGGGGGGGGGGGGGGGTGGGGGGGGGGGGGGGTGGGGGGGGGGGGGGGTGGGGGGGGGGGGGGGTGGGGGGGGGGGGGGGTGGGGGGGGGGGGGGGTGGGGGGGGGGGGGGGTGGGGGGGGGGGGGGGTGGGGGGGGGGGGGGGTGGGGGGGGGGGGGGGTGGGGGGGGGGGGGGGTGGGGGGGGGGGGGGGTGGGGGGGGGGGGGGGTGGGGGGGGGGGGGGGTGGGGGGGGGGGGGGGTGGGGGGGGGGGGGGGTGGGGGGGGGGGGGGGTGGGGGGGGGGGGGGGTGGGGGGGGGGGGGGGTGGGGGGGGGGGGGGGTGGGGGGGGGGGGGGGTGGGGGGGGGGGGGGGTGGGGGGGGGGGGGGGTGGGGGGGGGGGGGGGTGGGGGGGGGGGGGGGTGGGGGGGGGGGGGGGTGGGGGGGGGGGGGGGTGGGGGGGGGGGGGGGTGGGGGGGGGGGGGGGTGGGGGGGGGGGGGGGTGGGGGGGGGGGGGGGTGGGGGGGGGGGGGGGTGGGGGGGGGGGGGGGTGGGGGGGGGGGGGGGTGGGGGGGGGGGGGGGTGGGGGGGGGGGGGGGTGGGGGGGGGGGGGGGTGGGGGGGGGGGGGGGTGGGGGGGGGGGGGGGTGGGGGGGGGGGGGGGTGGGGGGGGGGGGGGGTGGGGGGGGGGGGGGGTGGGGGGGGGGGGGGGTGGGGGGGGGGGGGGGTGGGGGGGGGGGGGGGTGGGGGGGGGGGGGGGTGGGGGGGGGGGGGGGTGGGGGGGGGGGGGGGTGGGGGGGGGGGGGGGTGGGGGGGGGGGGGGGTGGGGGGGGGGGGGGGTGGGGGGGGGGGGGGGTGGGGGGGGGGGGGGGTGGGGGGGGGGGGGGGTGGGGGGGGGGGGGGGTGGGGGGGGGGGGGGGTGGGGGGGGGGGGGGGTGGGGGGGGGGGGGGGTGGGGGGGGGGGGGGGTGGGGGGGGGGGGGGGTGGGGGGGGGGGGGGGTGGGGGGGGGGGGGGGTGGGGGGGGGGGGGGGTGGGGGGGGGGGGGGGTGGGGGGGGGGGGGGGTGGGGGGGGGGGGGGGTGGGGGGGGGGGGGGGTGGGGGGGGGGGGGGGTGGGGGGGGGGGGGGGTGGGGGGGGGGGGGGGTGGGGGGGGGGGGGGGTGGGGGGGGGGGGGGGTGGGGGGGGGGGGGGGTGGGGGGGGGGGGGGGTGGGGGGGGGGGGGGGTGGGGGGGGGGGGGGGTGGGGGGGGGGGGGGGTGGGGGGGGGGGGGGGTGGGGGGGGGGGGGGGTGGGGGGGGGGGGGGGTGGGGGGGGGGGGGGGTGGGGGGGGGGGGGGGTGGGGGGGGGGGGGGGTGGGGGGGGGGGGGGGTGGGGGGGGGGGGGGGTGGGGGGGGGGGGGGGTGGGGGGGGGGGGGGGTGGGGGGGGGGGGGGGTGGGGGGGGGGGGGGGTGGGGGGGGGGGGGGGTGGGGGGGGGGGGGGGTGGGGGGGGGGGGGGGTGGGGGGGGGGGGGGGTGGGGGGGGGGGGGGGTGGGGGGGGGGGGGGGTGGGGGGGGGGGGGGGTGGGGGGGGGGGGGGGTGGGGGGGGGGGGGGGTGGGGGGGGGGGGGGGTGGGGGGGGGGGGGGGTGGGGGGGGGGGGGGGTGGGGGGGGGGGGGGGTGGGGGGGGGGGGGGGTGGGGGGGGGGGGGGGTGGGGGGGGGGGGGGGTGGGGGGGGGGGGGGGTGGGGGGGGGGGGGGGTGGGGGGGGGGGGGGGTGGGGGGGGGGGGGGGTGGGGGGGGGGGGGGGTGGGGGGGGGGGGGGGTGGGGGGGGGGGGGGGTGGGGGGGGGGGGGGGTGGGGGGGGGGGGGGGTGGGGGGGGGGGGGGGTGGGGGGGGGGGGGGGTGGGGGGGGGGGGGGGTGGGGGGGGGGGGGGGTGGGGGGGGGGGGGGGTGGGGGGGGGGGGGGGTGGGGGGGGGGGGGGGTGGGGGGGGGGGGGGGTGGGGGGGGGGGGGGGTGGGGGGGGGGGGGGGTGGGGGGGGGGGGGGGTGGGGGGGGGGGGGGGTGGGGGGGGGGGGGGGTGGGGGGGGGGGGGGGTGGGGGGGGGGGGGGGTGGGGGGGGGGGGGGGTGGGGGGGGGGGGGGGTGGGGGGGGGGGGGGGTGGGGGGGGGGGGGGGTGGGGGGGGGGGGGGGTGGGGGGGGGGGGGGGTGGGGGGGGGGGGGGGTGGGGGGGGGGGGGGGTGGGGGGGGGGGGGGGTGGGGGGGGGGGGGGGTGGGGGGGGGGGGGGGTGGGGGGGGGGGGGGGTGGGGGGGGGGGGGGGTGGGGGGGGGGGGGGGTGGGGGGGGGGGGGGGTGGGGGGGGGGGGGGGTGGGGGGGGGGGGGGGTGGGGGGGGGGGGGGGTGGGGGGGGGGGGGGGTGGGGGGGGGGGGGGGTGGGGGGGGGGGGGGGTGGGGGGGGGGGGGGGTGGGGGGGGGGGGGGGTGGGGGGGGGGGGGGGTGGGGGGGGGGGGGGGTGGGGGGGGGGGGGGGTGGGGGGGGGGGGGGGTGGGGGGGGGGGGGGGTGGGGGGGGGGGGGGGTGGGGGGGGGGGGGGGTGGGGGGGGGGGGGGGTGGGGGGGGGGGGGGGTGGGGGGGGGGGGGGGTGGGGGGGGGGGGGGGTGGGGGGGGGGGGGGGTGGGGGGGGGGGGGGGTGGGGGGGGGGGGGGGTGGGGGGGGGGGGGGGTGGGGGGGGGGGGGGGTGGGGGGGGGGGGGGGTGGGGGGGGGGGGGGGTGGGGGGGGGGGGGGGTGGGGGGGGGGGGGGGTGGGGGGGGGGGGGGGTGGGGGGGGGGGGGGGTGGGGGGGGGGGGGGGTGGGGGGGGGGGGGGGTGGGGGGGGGGGGGGGTGGGGGGGGGGGGGGGTGGGGGGGGGGGGGGGTGGGGGGGGGGGGGGGTGGGGGGGGGGGGGGGTGGGGGGGGGGGGGGGTGGGGGGGGGGGGGGGTGGGGGGGGGGGGGGGTGGGGGGGGGGGGGGGTGGGGGGGGGGGGGGGTGGGGGGGGGGGGGGGTGGGGGGGGGGGGGGGTGGGGGGGGGGGGGGGTGGGGGGGGGGGGGGGTGGGGGGGGGGGGGGGTGGGGGGGGGGGGGGGTGGGGGGGGGGGGGGGTGGGGGGGGGGGGGGGTGGGGGGGGGGGGGGGTGGGGGGGGGGGGGGGTGGGGGGGGGGGGGGGTGGGGGGGGGGGGGGGTGGGGGGGGGGGGGGGTGGGGGGGGGGGGGGGTGGGGGGGGGGGGGGGTGGGGGGGGGGGGGGGTGGGGGGGGGGGGGGGTGGGGGGGGGGGGGGGTGGGGGGGGGGGGGGGTGGGGGGGGGGGGGGGTGGGGGGGGGGGGGGGTGGGGGGGGGGGGGGGTGGGGGGGGGGGGGGGTGGGGGGGGGGGGGGGTGGGGGGGGGGGGGGGTGGGGGGGGGGGGGGGTGGGGGGGGGGGGGGGTGGGGGGGGGGGGGGGTGGGGGGGGGGGGGGGTGGGGGGGGG
>NC_059441.1:27142110-27147110 GCF_021028975.2 Sphaerodactylus townsendi
TTTTCTTCTAGATTACAGGTTCAACGCTGTCTCTTTGTCTGGGGGGAAAAAGACAACACAATAAATACTTTGGAATAATAACAAAACTTTGATATCTAATAGGTTTCAGAAGTCAATGTGCGTAAGTATTTATACAATAAACCGCATGAAAAAAATATTTTATATTACTCTCTCTAGAGCTCACTGTGAGAATCCCTGTGGTTTCTGAAATCTCTGAAAGTGTGCCTTTTCCCCTCCCTTTGCAGGGAAAGCAAAGAAAGTCAGCATCCAGTTCACTTTCATTGGGTTTTCCCACCCCTCCCAGCCTTCCCACAGTCACCCGAAAGCAGTTTTTCCTATTCTTTGGACAAGCAATTCAGAGCAATCAAAAAAGCCGCAAGGAAGGAAGGAAGGAAGGAAGGAAGGAAGGAAGGAAGGAAGGAAGGAAGGAAGGAAGGAAGGAAGGAAGGAAGGAAGGAAGGAAGGAAGGAAGGAAGGAAGGAAGGAAGGAAGATCTGTGGAGCTTTCTATTTTAGTTGAATTAAAGTATGGGTATTGGTTTGGGAGGGAGCCTTTATTTTTCTTAAATGCTGCCCCTGTTATATAACACATTGCAAATATTTACTACATAATTCATAAGTAAGCTATCTGTGAGACATTTACTACACAGCAACCATAAATATTGTGCCATGTCCCGATTCCAGTTGCTTCCTTAAGATGCGTTCTTGTTTACAGCTTTTCAATGTGAGGAGAAACATGTCCGGCTATTCTTCAGCCGTCCACAAATTCTGGCAGGTCCTGAGAAATAAACAAAAGGAGGTTAATGTAAATCCTTTCGGCCCCAGTGCCGAGGATGTGTTTATCCGAAGCCCAGAGATGCAGAACCTAAGCGTGCCCACCATAGCAACGGGAAGCACGGCACTGTGGTAAATCATTTTAATGATGACCCAAGCTGAAATCATAGAGACCCCTTTCCCCTTTCTTAATTGAAGGCAGAGGGCAAGGAGGGAGGATGACGTGTTATAGCCCCAATCTCGTCAAATTCTCAAAACCGAATACATTGACGGGAGATGACCTGGGAAGGCTCTGCAGAGGAAAGCAATGGCAAACCACCTCTGCATCTCACTTGCTTTGAAAGCCCACTATGGTCGATTCCGCACTTGCGTTATCGACCTAAGTTCGAGCTGCGTTCGACCTAAGTGCTCCGCACAACCACTGGGATCGACGTGGTTTTGTACCAGTTTCTCCCCACGCGGTAGCGGCCAAATCCGACTTCCAGCGCTGGGAACTACTACTTTTTCAGGGAACCTACGCCAACTCCGAGCTCATCTCCAGTAAAGTGCGGAATCTCTGGTGCCAGGAGCCACTCATTCAGCCAATCACAGGTGAGTGTTTCGGGCATGCGTACAGCTGGCCAATCAGAAAACGCCACCTTCGTCCCTCCATTCCTGTAGCAGTTTTTTTATAACGTGTGTGGGGATAATGTGTGTGGCCAATCAAAAAACGCCACCTTCGTCCCTCCATTCCTGTAGCAGTTTTTTTATAACGTGTGTGGGGATAGACGGAACATGGCCGTAGAACAGCAGCCAATCGGAACGGAGCGGCAAAGAGGCACAGGATGATCCCGCCCTCCGAGCTGGGATCAAGCTGGTTGCAGTGGGGAACAACAATGGCTTCAACCTAGGTTAGTACCCTTCTCAGGGAACTGGGTCGAACCTATTTTACTCGTGTGCGGAATCGCCCTATGTCAGACAGGATGCTGGACTACATGGATCCAGCAGGGTTTTTCTAATGTTCTTATCAGAGGAAAGCCTCAACCTCTATCCCCTGCAGTGGCATAAGGCGCATGGGGCTGGGTGGGGCACAACACCACGGACTCACGCCAGTGTGTGGGCGTGGCGAGGGCATGGGGGGCATTCCAGGGTGGGCCGGGGTGGGCGGCGATGTGGTGGGGGTGCAGGGCGAACATGTGCCCCGAATGCAGCTCCCCCTTTCTCAGCCCCAGATTCTCTGTTATTGGACCTCCATGAGAATGGGTTGGCCACTGTGAGAGGACACTGGACTACATGGACCACTGGTATGTTCCAGAAAGGCTCTTCTTGTATACTTGTGTCCCTGGTTCAATTCCTGGCATCTCCTATTAAAAGATGATGGTTGGAAATATCTCTACCTGAGACTCAGCAAGAGCTGCTGCTGGCCTGTCCACTGAGACCAGAATTAGGTAACAGGGGAAGCGAAGAAGGTTGGTACTTGGGGGTGAGAGACCTCCAAGGAAGTCCAGGGCTGTTATACAGAAGCAGGCCATGATAAACCTCATTGGAACATCTCTTGCCTTGGAAACCCTGCAGGGTCGTCATTTGGGGCCACCTACCTGCAGGTGGTAGCTGGAGATCTCCTGGGATTACAACTGATCTCCTGGCAACAAAGACCAGCTTCACTGGAGAAAATGGCCGCTTTGGAAGGTGGGCTGTATAGCACAAAACCCAATTGAAGCCCCTCCCTCTCCCAAACCCACCCACCTGAGGCTCCGCCCCCAAATCTCCAGGTATTTCCTAATTCAGAGTTGGCAACTATTTCGCCATGTGTTGACTACAACTTCATGGGGTTTCTCACTATTGCAAGGAGTTGTAAAAGGCCCAGAGAAGAAGCCCCAGTAAGTGTAGGCAACCTTTGCCCAAGAGTGTGTCCGAAAGCACCTTCATACATTCCTCTATTCTATGAGAGGCAAGACCAGACCTCCAAAGGGGCAAAGCACATAGAGGCAAAAAATCCAAACTTCATAAGAACATAAGAACAAGCCAGCTGGATCAGACCAAAGTCCATCTAGTCCAGCTCTCTGCTACTCGCAGTGGCCCACCAGGTGCCTTTGGGAGCTCACATGTAGGATGTGAAAGCAATGGCCTTCTGCGGCTGTTGCTCCCGAGCACCTGGTCTGCTAAGGCATTTGCAATCTCAGATCAAAGAGGATCAAGATTGGTAGCCATAAATCGACTTCTCCTCCATAAATCTGTCCAAGCCCCTTTTAAAGCTATAAAGGTTAGTGGCCATCACCACCTCCTGTGGCAACATATTCCAAACACCAATCACACGTTGCGTGAAGAAGTGTTTCCTTTTATTAGTCCTAATTCTTCCCCCCAGCATTTTCAATGAATGTCCCCTAGTATTGTGAGAAAGAGAGAAAAATGTCTCTCTATCACCATTTTCTACCCCATGCATAATTCTTTTTTTTGTAGGACTCTCTAACTCATATCCCCCCTCAGTCAGCCTCCTCTCCAAACTAAAGAGTCCCAAACGCTGCAGCCTCTCCTCATAGGGAAGGTGCTGCTCCAGTCCCCTCAACTCATCCTTTGTTGCCCTTTCTCTGCACTTCTTCTTTTTTTCTATCTCCTCAATATCCTTTTTGAGATGCGGCGACCAGAACTGCTGACACAGTACTCCAGCAAGCGGTCGCATTCTACTGTTTCTTTATATATGGGCATGACAATCTTTGCAGTTTTATTATCAATTCCTTTCTAATGATCCCCAGCATAGAGTTTGCCTTTTTTCTCACAGCTGCCATTGCATTGAGTTGACATTCCCATGGAACTATCAACTAAGACGCCTTAAATCCCTTTCCTGGTCTGTCAGACTGATAGTGTGTGCACTGACCCCTGTAGCGTGTATGTGAAGTTTGGATTTTTTTTTGCCCCTATAAAAATGCATCACTTTACATTTTGCTACATTGAACTGCATTTGCCATTTCTGGAGCCCACTCATCTAATTTATCAAGGTCCGCTTTGGAGCTCTTCGCTAATCCTTTTGTGGTTCTCTACTCCACCCTACATAATTTGGTATCATCTGCAAACTTGGCCACCACGCTACTTCCACCCCTACTTCCAGGTCATTTATGAATAGGGTTAAAGAGCACTGGTCCCAAACGGGATCCTTGGGGGACACCACCCCCACATCTCTCCATTGTGAGAACTTCCCATTTACACCCACTCTCTTTGTTTCCTGTTTCTCAACCAGTTTTAATCCATAGGAGGACTTCCCCTCTTATTCCTTCATTGCTGAGTTTTCTAAACAGTCTCTGGTGAGGAACTTTGTCAAAAGCCTTTTTTGGAAATCCAAGTAGACAATGTCCACCTGGTTCACCCTTTGTAACCTCACATGCCTGTTTACACCCTCAAAGAACTCTAGTAAGTTTGTAAGACAGGATTTTGCCTTCTGCAAAAGCCATGCTGGACTCTTTCTCAGCAGGTCTTGCTTTTCTTACATGTTTTATAATTTTATCTTTTAATGATAGATTCTACTAATTTACCAGGAACAGATGTCCAAACTGGACTGGCCTTGTAATTCCTCGGTCCCCCCTAGATCCTTTCTTAAAAGATTGGTGTGACATTGGCACATCTCTCCAGTCCCCAGGAATGGAGCCTGGATTTCAGGGATAAGTTGCATATTAAAAGTGGGAGGAAGATCAGCAATTTCATGCTTTGAGCTGTTTAAGAACCCTTGGGTGAATACAATCTGGGGCCAGGATTTGTGTAACATTTAGTTTATCAATGGCTGCCAGAACTTCTTCCTTTGTCTACCACTATCTTCGCTAGTTCCCTCGGATTCGCCTCCTAAGAAGCTTCTGGTTCAGGTGCAGGAATGTTCCTCACCTCCTCTTGGGTGAAGACATGATGCAAAGAATTCATTCAGCTTCTCTGCAATCTCCCTGCCATCTTTTAGCACACCCTTTGTTCCCTTTGTCATCTAATCGGGCTTCCACCGCTTCCCTTTGCTGGCTTCCTGCTTTTGATGTACTTGGAAGAACTGTTTGTTGCTGGTCTTGATGTTCACAGTTTCTCATGCCTCGTAATCCTTTTTTGCCTCCCCCTTACAGCTAACTTGGTTCTCTTTTACCACCATTTGTGTTCCTCTCGTATTTCCTTCTCATCAGCCAAACCTTGACTTCCATTTTCTAAAAGACATTCTCTTTTTTTTTTCTGATAATTTCCTTCAACCTCTCTTTGTTAACCATGGTGGCTTTCTTTGAC
>NC_059441.1:27152110-27167110 GCF_021028975.2 Sphaerodactylus townsendi
AGGGACCCCGCAGGGTATAATCCCAACCAGTCCACCTTCCAAAGCTGCCGTTTTCTCCTAGAGGAGTAGAATAAATGTTTTGAACAAAGCCCCTTTCCACACAAACCTTTCAAAACGTTTTGGGGCTAGGGAATAAAAGGTCTCCTCCGTGGAGTTCTGCGTTGTTTTTACCCCTTTTGGTCGTCAAAATATTTTATTTGCAGCCTCCAAACGGTCAAAACGAATGCCCTTTTAAAACGATTCTTTAGTCGGAATGTTTTCGAAAGGGCTTCGTTTGCCCATGCGATCCCTTGAAGATGTTTCCCACTTCTACCTGCAGCCCCTGGACTTTCTCTTCAGTGGCATTTTCTCAGCTCGCTCTCCCTTCCCCCCTCACCTACTTTTGGAGAATTTCAGCAGAGTTTCTTCAGTTGGGGGGGGGGGGGCTCATCCTCAAGGAATGGAGTGTAGAAAGTGCAGAGAATTGAAGAACACCAGAGCTCACTCTGCTCTTCCTGGCCCAGTCTTCTTCTCCACTTCGCCAACGTTTGATTGGTGTTTGGAATATGCTGCCACAGGAGGTGGTGATGGCCACTAACCTGGATAGCTTTAAAAGGGGCTTGGACAGATTTATGAAGGAGAAGTCGATCTATGGCTACCAATCTTGATCCTCTTTGATCTGAGATTGCAAATGCCTTAACAGACCAGGTGCTCGGGAGCAACAGCCACCGAAGGCCATTGCTTTCACATCCTGCCTGTGAGCTCCCAAAGGCACCTGGTGGGCCACTGCGAGTAGCAGAGAGCTGGACTAGATGGACTCCGGTCTCATCCAGCTGGCTTGTTCTTATGTTCTTATGTTCTTAACACAGAAGCATCAGTTCCACAATGAAAAGGAGAGGGGAGACACAAAATGGTGGCCAAAAAATTGTCTTGAGGGGTGAGCAATGGTGTAGCGCCAAGGGGACAGGGGGTGCGTGATGCACTGGTGCAGAGGTGTGGCAGGGGCGCAGGGTGCACGCGTGCCCCAGGTGCGGTTCCCCCTTGCTCCGGCCAAGGGAGTGAGTACAGACAGACATCATCGTAAAGGGGGAGGGAGTGAAAACATTTTACAAACATTTCAAGGGATTTGAGCAGAAAGGGCCAAATAGAATAATGTAGCCCGGAGATCAGCTGTAATTCCTGGAACTCTCCAGCCCCATCTAAAGTTTGGCACTCCCAGTAAACCATTCCTTGCTCCAGGAAAGAATTCTGCAGTTTCAAGGAGGCGAGGGTCTGAGCTGGATCTTCTTTAGGTAAAAGCACTGCTCTGTTGATCAGGCAAACCTGGTGTTTGCCAGTGTAACCCCCATGCTCAGAATGGGTTGACCCAGAAAGGAGTGGAGACTCAAAGCATCAGAAGGCTGCAGAGCTCATGTAGTTGGAGGAGACAAGGCTACCAGACTTGGACCTTGGTTGTATAAGCCCTTAACACCTTGTTAAGGTAACTGCAATATTGTTGGGAACTACTGGGAAGGTAGTTGTTTGTTTTTGCTATGTTGTAAATGTTGGAATTTATTGTTTCAGGGTTTTTGTGGTTGTAATGGGTGAGAGTTCTCCTGGAAACCTTCATCATGTTGAATCCTGTTCATCAAGCCCTTGGAGTCTTCAGGAGCCAACCCACTTGCAAAGAAGAATTGGACTTGGCAATATCAGAAGACTGTAACTAGAAGGACTTGAAAATGCAACCTGAACAGGACCTTGAAATGTGATGTTAAATGTTGATGTTATATGTTATATGTTATATGTTAAGAAAGTAAACCATTTTGTTTTTAAATTTTGTTGTTGCAAACTCATTCCAAGTTCTGCCCCACAGAACCCACAAGCTGAGGTTACACCAGGACTGGGTGAAAAAGGTCCAAAAAACTAGGGAAAAGTCCTTTTCTCAATACCAAAAAGATCCTCCACTCCCTGTTTCAGCAATGTTTGGCAAATCCTTTTTGCAGTGCGGGTAATAATGCTTCCAAATCGACTTGTTAATGCCAGCAGGCAGCTAGACCCGATTATCCCATTCGCTTCGGATCTGACTGGTTGCGACTAAACTGTCTTCGTTTGCGGTCAATAAGGCTGCCCATCCATAGGATTCCAAACATTGCCTCAGAGTTAGAGTTTCCAGCAGTGGGTTGAGAAGAGGGGGTGGAGTCTGAGGAGGGGTGGAGCCTGGGAGGGTTGGGGAGGGGACGGACCTCCGCAGGGTATAATGCCATAGACTTCACCCTCCAAAGCGGCCATTTTCTCCAGCAGAACTGATCTCTGTCGTCTGGAGATCAACCATAATTGTGGGAGATTGCGCACGGGAAGTGGAGTTCAGGGAGGACTTGATGTCACTTCCTGATGATTTGCCAGGCTTTCTCCCCCAGTCTCTATGGTAACCTGCCCCAAGCCCCAATTTAACACTCCAGAAGAACAAGTGGATGTGGGAGGTCAGCTTCCACAAAGAGACACTATGGCGGCCATTTTTCTCCCACTATTTTTTTCTGGGGAGGGAAATTGGGGCTGGAGGCCAGTAAATCCCTGCCCTAGCAAAGATATGTGAGGTCTGCATAGCTAGATCTGAGTAGAGACTCAGCTCCCAGTGTGAGAGTATTGTGTAGTGCTTAGAGTGTAGATGTGGTTACCAACCTCTATGGTTGCCAGTGTAACCCCCATGCTCAGAATGGGTTGACCCAGAATGGGGTAGAGACCCAAAGCAGGAGAAGGCTGCAGAGCTCATGTAGTTTGGAGGAGACGAAGCTACCAGACTCGGACCTTGATTTCTATAAGCCCTTAACACCTTGTTAAGGTAACTGCAATGTTGTTGGGAACTACTGGGAAGGTAGTTGTTTATTTTTGCTATGTTGTAAATGTTGGAGTTTACTGTTTCATGGTTATTTTAGTGTTTGTAATGGGTGAGAGTTCTCCTGGAAACCTTCATCATGCTGAATCCTGTTCACCAAGCCCTTGGAGTCTTCAGGAGCCAACCCACTTGCAAAGAAGAGTAGACTGTAAATATAAGGACTTGAAAATGCAACCTGAACAGGACCTTGAAGTGTGATGTTAAATGTTGATGTTTGATATTATATGTTAAGAAAGTAAACCATTTTGTTTTTAAAATTTGTTGCAAACTCATTCCAAGTTCTGCCCCACAGAAACCACAGTTAGAGGTTACACCAGCCCTGGAGATCTGCTGGAATTATAACAGATCTCAACAAGACAGAGACCTGTTCCCCTGGAGCAGGGGTAGGGAACCTGCGGCTCGAGAGCCACATGCGGCTCTTCTGCCCTTGCACTGCGGCTCCACAAGCAGAGCCGCCGGCCCCATCCTTGCCTGCCCTGCAGGCAGCAGGGCGGGCGCACCAACTGCCCGCTGTCGGCTGGGCCATGCCGCGAGCTTCCCCTCTCACCCGCCCCGTTGGAGCGGGGTGGGTGCTTTCCCGGCAGCCGGCAAGGCCGAGCCACCGGCTTCATCCTTGCCTGCCCTGCAGGCAGCAGGGTGGGCGCACCAATGGCCCATGGCTGGCTGGGCCGCGCGCTTCCCTTCTCACCCGCTCTTTCTCTGCGGCGCCGAGCCACTGGCCCCATCCTTGCCCACCCTGCAGGCAGCAGGACGGACGCATCCATGCGCTTCTCAGAATGAGCGGAGTAAAAGGTAGAAAAAACCCCAATATATATAGTGTTATCTTTATTTTAAATGTCAAAAATTATTTGCGGCTCCAAGTGTTTCTTTTCCCGTGGAATACAGGTCCAAATGGCTCTTGGAGTGTTAAAGGTTCCCTACCCCTGCCCTGGAGGGTAGATTCTATGGCATTATACCTGCTGAGGTCCCTCCTCTTCCTCTTCCTAGGCTCCACCTCCAAATCTCGAGGAATTGCCCAACCTGGAGTTGGTAACCCTAAGTGTGGCACCCCTCGCTCCACCCGTAAAGCACATCCAGATCAAGTCAGTTCTGCAACCCAGTCTCAGAGGAGGAACCCTGTGCAGCGTTATCAGCTCTGGGTTGGGAAATACCTGCAGATTGGGGGGGTTGAGGGGTGAGAAAGGCAAGATTTGGAGGGACTTCAAAGGAGTACAATGCCATAAAGCCCACCTTCCAAAGCAGCCATTTTCTCCAGGTGAACTGATCTCTGCCACCTGAAAATGAGTTGTAATAGTTGGAAATCTCCAGCCCCCACCTGGACGTTGGCATCCCTAATTACATGTGCTCGTCAATGGGAGAACGTTCAGACAGGGCCCTTCTGTCTGCTTTGTGGACCTCTCAGACATGTGCCAAATGTGTGTACTTTTCGGTCCCCCACCCCCCAAGATTTGGAACGGAGGAGGAATGCCAAACATTTGCACAGGGTGGGAGCCGTTCCCCCCACCCCACAGCCCTCGGAGTCATGCCTGGCTTTGAAAGCTGTCTTTAACCGGGGCCAGATGTTTTGCACTTGTGGGAACTTGCTTGGGAAATCCACACGGCCGGCGCAGGAGAAACTAATGAACAGGAGACAACAGCGTGAAGGCAGCGAAAGTCCAAAGAAAGGCATTTTATCTGACACAGAACGGACGGGAGGGGAATGACATGTTTGGCTCCAGTTTCTCACTCCCTGGGAGTATTGCAGCAAATGCAAAAACGAAGGGGAGGGGGGGGGGGACGTAATTGCCCCAGCTGCAAACCAAAATGAGGCAATTTGTTAGGGAGATGACATTTTTAATGAGAAACACTTGCTGGCGGAGAACAAAAAGGCTTGTTTGGTGGGGGGGGGGAATGCTCTTGATTCTCTTCTGAAGTGCATGAAAAAGGCATTTCATTGAAGCCTCTAACCCCAGCAGCTGAGCCATCAAAGGTTCCAGATGTTGTCCAGGCAGATGTGGAACAAATGGGAGTCTGTCCTGACCAATTACAGAGAGAAAGGAAAAGTGCCCAGGGATTTGGAGGGGCTTAAGCGTCCGACAGCTTCGCGGCAGGAGATGGGTGAGAATCTTGGAAACCCAGCTCTATCTTTTGAGGAACACCATGAAAATAGATTTTAATTGTGCCAGTTCAGGGGGCGGGGTGGGGGGGACAGGGAGGAAGGCTGCCATTGTGGTTCGGCAATCACAATCAGAAGCCTTCAAAAAGATTGTCCCGAGGAACTTCCCGGTTTGTTCCTGATTCTTTTATTCTCATTTCCAGAACTTTAAGAACTGCACAACAAAGGCCGTTTCCCCACTTTTAAAATGGCATCGGTATCGTCTGGTCCAGGACCTTTTTAGCGCGAGGGTCGTGTTCCCGGGCTTCCCCACTGCCTCGCGCTCTGCGCAGGGTCATCGAAAGGCGTCGTTTTGAGCAGCGCCAGAATGGCCCGCGCTGAGGGGGCGCAAGAGCAGCAGAGTCGGGGCGGCTGCGTTGTTGCCGCCCCTGTAGTGGGGAGTGCAGGTGGACCCCGTGCTACTAGGGGAGATTAGCGCACAGCAAACAGTGAGTGGGGAAAGGGCCAAAGAAATATTGAAAAAACGGCAACGATTCAACTGCATTTGATTGCAGAACGAAAACTGCCAGAACACGGCCATACAGCCCGGAAACCACACAGCACCCGAGTGATTCCAGCTGTGAAAGCCTTCGACAATACATTGTTCTTTTTATGTTTGTTTGTATCAGCTTGATATTTGTTCCTCTCTGGAAGGTAAACATCTGCTCTCTGCCCCAATCCCCCTCCAAGGATGGCCAGAAAAGATTCCCCATACTGAACCTCTAGGACAGTGATGGCAAACCTTTTCAAGACCGAGCGCCCAAATTGCAACCCAAAACCCACTTATTTATTGCAAAGTGCCAACACGGCAATTTAACCTGAATACTGAGGTTTTAGTTTAGAAAAAACGGTTGGCTCCGAGGCGTGCGTTACTCGGGATTAAGCTTGGTGGTAGTCGGTGGCTTTGCTTTGAAGCAACCGTGCAACGGGTGAATCACAACCCTAGGAGGGTTTACTCAGAAGCAAGCCCCATTGCCAGCAACCAAACTTACTCCCAGGTAAAGGATCGCGCTTTAGTTCTTCACATGAAAATCAGTGGGGTTTAATAGCGCTTAACAGGGTTACCTACACTGCTTCCCCAAAACTAGGTCTTAGGTTTAATGCTAATAATCGATCCCAGCAGCCCAGTCCAGCCTAGATGTGTGTGTGTGGGGGGGGGGGGGACTCTGCGCGTGCCCACAGAGAGGGCTCTGAGTGCCACCTCTGGCACCCATTCCATAGGTTCGCCACCACTGCTCTAGGAGCTTCCCCTTGTCTTTATGGTCTTTGCCATAGAAATTAGTGGGAATTCCTAGACTGTCAGCCAGAATCCATGTCACATCCTCTCCAAACTTTGCCTTCCCCAGGCACCACTCTCTTAATCGCCTGGCATATGTTGAGGCCGTGCTCGCAACTTGATGTCCATAACATTCAGAAATGAAACAGAAGGAAGGGAAAGGCAGCCTCATTTATGGGATAGAGCAATAAAGTGAGCTTGGCAGCATGCATTTGAGACAATTTCCACATCAAATCCAATCAAAACACGGACCTCTAAACTGTGGAACAGATTTAAAAAACACAGATGTCAGACATTATTAAAACATTGGCCTAAAAAACAAGCCAAGCTATTGCGGAGAAAACTATTAAACGTCACAGTGAAAACACAGTAAGACTGGAGCCGTGACCAATTTCGATGAATTCTCATCTGCAGGAAAAGTTCAAATGCACTTTTCTGACGTCAAGTGTGAAGTTTCTGCCCACCTGTTTACATGTCATGTTTAATGTTAACACCTCTAAATAAGCAAAAAAGTAAATAAATAAAACACCACTAAATATGCACACAACGCACACACGCAGCCAGAAGAACTATAGAAAACTATATCTATAGAAAAGAAGACTCCTCCCCTATTATCTGTGTGATTTGGTTTGGTCCTGCTGGGCGGAGCTCCTGGTTTCAGTTTCTGGTTCTTCTGGCTACTGCCCATTGGTTGCAAGTGCTGCCTTCCTTGCAAATAAACAGTTTTTATTGGCCAGCTTGTCTCTGCTGAACAGACCTGGGAACAAATCTGAGAACGGTAAAATACAGAATTAAAACAGTTGTAAAATCAAACATTTTTATGCTGATATATCATACAATCAATTTAGATACAATCAACGACCTCAGACCCAAATGGGTGACATTACATTTCTCTATGAAATAAGATGCACCTGAATAACCAGGGGCAGCCATTGCTGCCGTGGTGAGCAACGCAGCAAGATAAGGGGCATGCATGGCATGGTGGCAAGCTGCAGAACCAGGTGCAATGATTGGCTCCCCCCGAAAAAGGCGGGAGGAGCCTGGGTATATCTAGACGCCTTCCCCGGTCCGCGCCCGCTTCCCCGCAAGCGGCAAGAATCTCAGCAAAGGCGTGATCGCGTAGTTACGCCTCGCGTAAGGCCTGGAAGGAGACTGGCCTTTTCTTTCCTTTCCTTTCTTAACTGGATTTTCCCTTCTTCCTTCTGGCCCTCCCCTCGCTTCTCTCGCTTCAACCTTTTCTTTCCTTTTCACCTTTTTTCTGGGCCAGTCTACGCAGCAGCCATGGGGCCTATAAAGGGCCAAGAGCAGGGAGCTCTGCTGCAGAGGCAAGGCCCGGTGCCATCGGGCAGAGCCCGTGCTCTGCTGAACAGGGTCTGGGCCCAGACTGGCCCGGGGACGTCGGACGACGGCCCGGTTGTTGGCCGTATCGGAGCAGCGGCGAGGGCGGCCGCTGGAACTCGGGCTTGTCTCCCATCGGGCAGGGGACGCGCCGGGTCGGGCATGGCGAGGACAGTCTCTCCTTAGGAGGGGGGCCACTCCCCGCTGTCCCGGGGGGTGCCGGCCCGGCATCTTCACGGCCCAACATGTCGGCCGTGATGGGCACTGATCCTGGCCTTTGGTCCGCCAAGCCTGGCGTGACACCCTGTTGCACATCTTTTCTACAAGTCCTCGGGCGGAGCGGCTGGCGAAGTCGGGCCCCTTACCTCTCGGGTCGGGGCTCCTGAAGCCCACCGCTGCTACCGGGCGTGGTGGTCTTGGTGCGGCGGGGGGGGGGGGGGGGGGGGGGGGCCTCGAGCGGAGCAGCTGGATTGAGCTGCACCTTCGCCACCGGGTTAGCGCGTCCACATCGGTGGATGCGTTCACGTCCGGCCCCTCGGGGCGAGATGGGCAGGAGTAAAGAGGAAGCGGTCGCCAGGGCGTTCCTCGTTCCTCCAGGCGAAATCCCCCCCCAGCCTCTTCGCCGTCCGGGTGAGTCTACTGAGGATGATGACCAGCCGCGAGGCTACTGGGGAATTTTTTTTTTGGGTCGCGATTGGGAGAGGGTGCCTTTGCTCTTCCACCGTATTGGGCTCTGCAAAAGCCGCAGGCATTTCAGCGGCGGCATCCCCCGGCCCAGCTCTTCAGAGACGCATCACGGGTAAACCCACCCGGGTCCCACCTCCCCCCAGGAAGCTCATCTTCGGGGAGCGAGGCTGGATGGGTACTACGTGGACATCTTTAAGTTCCTGCGGCGGGAGGGGGAGTGGGTTTGTCGGGTGGGAAGGCCGACAAAAAAAGCGGAAAAGGACCCCGCAGCGGCCGAGTGGAATTTTTACAACTGGCTGCAGGGCTTCACCGAATTCCTGGCCCTCATCGGGGCGAGTGTGCATCCCCCTCGCGGGCCTGGCATCTGGCAGCTCACTTGGCCCATGTGCTCTGCGGGCTCCTTCCGGGCGCTGCCTGGGGAAACTGCGGCCATCACTTACGACGAGGTGCTTTCATCTGCAAGAACAGCCGCTGACAAGTGCCTTTTCCGTTGGGACTACTCATCCACGCACTCAAACCTGGATGGTGCGCGGGTCCAGTTTCTCCCACGGCCATGGGAGGGCTCACGGCGGATCACCTCCCTTGTTCTTACAAATTGACCCGGCAGTAGCCTACCCGGGGCGGGTGGGGGCCAAGGGGTTGTGTTGGGAATTCAACAAAGGTGCTTGCCAGCTGCAAAAAATGTAGATATGAGCACTCTTGCTCCTCTTTGTTCCCGCAGCCAGCCAGCAGGGTCAGCCCTGTCCCAAGCCGGGCGGACAGCCCTCCCTTTCGGCAGGCCCGGTCGCCCGGCGCCGGGACTCCTCCTCCTATTAAAGATGCCGATTGGCCAGGGCGAGTGCTCCCGCCCCAGCCAAAAAACACTGACGGATGCTTGCTCAGCTGCAGTCTCTGGCTCCTACACCCGCTCAAGTGGGGGTGCTGTTGGAGTGGCATGCAGCTTTATCCAGAACAGGGGGCTCTTGCTGCGCCGCCTGCTGGGGGATGGTGGTTTCTCTTCTGGCTTCCTCGCGATCCCTTTACCAAGGCCCAAAGGAGGGCTTTTACCAAGCCAGCGCAATCTAAAATCTGTCCTCAATACGATCTCCTGGAGTGGTGGCTGATAAGCTCCACAAAGGAAATCCAGGCCGGCGCGCATTGCTGGCTCCTTAAGCAGTCACCCTCCCTCCCCTAACCTCAGGGTCTCCCCAATTGGCGTCGTGCCTCAAGAAAGCGCCGGGGGAGTTTCGCTTTTAATTCAACACCTCTCCCTACCCGGGCATCTTCGCGGAATCATTTCATTGACTCTGTAGAGGTTTGTTGTTAGGTCCATTCACGCCACCCTGGACGAAGCTTTCATCCTTTGCATCAGGCAGGCGGGTCCGGGGGCATCCCCTAGCTAAAGTGTGAGACATTCCAGTTCCGGGCCTTCCGGCTCCTGCCCATTTCCCCCTTTGACTTCGAGCTGCTGGGCATCCACTTCCTAGGCAATTGGTATGTGGACAAGGCCATGCCCATGGGCTGCTCCCTTTGCCTGCGCCGCCTTTGAGACTTTCAAGGAAGCACTTTCGCTTTGAATGGGCTTTCAGGCAGCAAGGTGCCCCCCTCCCCGGGTCTGAGTGACCCATTACCTTGATCATTTCTTGTTTATCGGCAGGCAGGGCACCCGGGAGTGTGAGCTTCGGCCCTTCCAGGCTTTCCAGGTCCTGGTCAGCCGAAAGCTGGGGTCCCTTTGGCTCCTTAACAACAAGACGGAGGGGCCCGCCACTGCCCTCAGCTACCTGGGTATTCACCTGGACACGGTCCTGGGCACGTCGTCACTCCCGGCTGACAAGCTTACAGCCCTTTCAGCCCTGCTCCAGTCTGTTCTTCTCCTCCGAAAATGCAGGGTGTGCCTGGTCCAGTCCTTACTCGGCCACCTCATTTCGCTTGCAGGGTGGTGGCCCCGGGCAGGGCTTTCTGCTCCCGGCTGGCGAGGTCCTTGTCGGGCTGCAAGTCCCCGGACCATCACATCAGGGTCTCCCGGGGCATGAAAGAAGACCTACAGTGGTCTGGTTGTCCTTCCATCCTCAAACGTCAAGCGGCATCTCTCTGTGGCAATCAGCTTTGGAACTCTGGCCTGGAGTTGCAGGTGCACTCTGATGCCTCCGCTGGGCTTTGGTTTCGGGGTGTTCCTTCCGGGGTCAGTGGGCTTAGGGGCATTTGGCCCCCAGAGTGGCACGCCTTATTGCAGGGGCATCACCAGGGATCTCACTTTTCTGGAGCTGTTCCCCATCCTGGTGGCGGTACACATTTGGCACGACCTCTGGCTTAACAAACGGGTGCTTTTCTGGTGCGACAACCAGGCAGTGGTGCGTGTGGTAAACAGACAGTCGAGCAAATCGAAGCTCGGGTCATGCGCCTGGTTACGCAATTTGGTTCTTACCTGCCTCACTCACTTAACATCTCTTTCAAGGCTGCTTTTCGTGCTCCAGGTTTGCAGAATGAGATTGCTGATGCTTTTATCTCGCCAGCAGGTGGATCGATTTCGGCGCTTCTGTCCCCCGGGGCGGAGCCGTTCAGCGGCGATAGTGCCAGCCAGTCCCTCTGGATCCTTGGCTTGAACGAGGCGTCATCACAGGTGTTTTGAACTCGGCTGACCCGCCACGTGCAGGCTTACGACGTGAGCCGTCGCGGCGCCGATTTCCTGAAGCTTCGCTGCGTCCTCCGGTAGCCCGGTCTGCGTGTGGGGTGGACCGCGATGGCCTCCTCCTCGAGTATTTGGTCTGGCTCCATGGGCAGGGGATGCACCCAGCGCAAGACCATGGGGGTGCACCTGGCGGGCATCAGCTTTCTACTGCAAGGTTTCCGGGTTTTCCTGACGTCACCAAGGCGTTTAGCCAGTCCGGCCGCCCTTAGTGGCTGGGTGGCGGCGGGTGGGCACCAGACAGAGGGACCTCCAGGCGCCCAGTCTACCAAGGAAGTGTTGAGGGCGGTCACTGGGGTACTAGGGCAGGTGTGTAACGCTTCACGCTTATGAGCGCTTGCTTCGCGCCGCTTCTTCCACCTGGCACACTGCACGGGGCTTTCAGGCCTGGGGAACTGGTCGCCCCTACCAGGGATCGACCTTTCCAGCACCGCGCTGCAAAGGGAACACCTGCGTCACCTGTCGGGGGACATGGTCTACAGCTATGGCTGACCTGCATTCAAAAACCCCACCAAGGCAGGAGCCGCGGGGCTTGCAGGTCACCATGCCGGCTCTACGAGGCGACGCCACCTGCCCCCTCCCCCTCTTTATTGAGTGGCTACGGCACAGGCCACCGGTGGGTGTGCATGCTCTTGGTGCACGCGAGGATGGGTCCCCCTCACCAGGTTCCAAATGCTGGCGGTGTTCAGGGCATGCTTTGCAGCTCATGCCGGGCTACCGGCCAGCGGAGTTCGGCACCTGCACTTTCAGCTTTCAGGAATAGGGGCCGCCACGCCAGCGCTAGCAGCAGAAGCTGCAGGAGCCCTCGGAGGATAATCCGCAGCCGGTTTTGGGCAGGTGGCGGTCGGGCCTTTCGGGCGCATTATCATCTCGCCCACACCTGACTTGTTGATTTCCCTCCTCCAGGTGCCTCCAGGGACGCCGCAGACTGTCTATCGGGCAGGTGTGGGTCGTGTAAGGGCATACAGCCTCGTCGACTTATTAGAAGTCGGGGACCTACGCTCTGCAAAGTCGAAGGTCGGGGCCGGCATCTCGGACTCGCCATGCCGTAAGAATTTCCTGGATGGGGCAGGGGCAATAATGCTTTGGCATGAGCCAGAGCCCAAGGTCATTGAATACATTTTTTCAGCTGGCTACACCGGACCTCCTGGTCATCACACCTTTGGGGAGTGAAGATCTCCCACCTGCCAGGTCAGGCCTTTGACCTGCGCTTTTTCGGCGGTGAAGCCTGCCACGCTTCAGGAGCTTTGCCAGGCACCGGCCTAATATGACCTTTTGGTTTGGTCCGAGATGGTGCAGCGGGCCCATTGGAGTGGAAGCGGTGGGATCCCTCTGCAGTGGACAGGGCCTGCAGAAAAGTCAATAAGGCGGCCGCCAAGGTGGTGCTTTCCCTCGGCGGAGCGGTGGCAGAACACTCCGAAATCACCCGGGACGCCATGGACCTTTTTTTTCAGGCCGGATGGCGTCCGCCTTCGTCCCAATGGGGCATGGACTTGTGGCTTCAGTCAGTTCATAGTTTTACCCTTCGTCGGGTGGTTAGATATTGTGAGACAGGCTCAGGCTTGAGGAGCTTAGGCGGTGAGCTGCAAGCGGTGGAGCAGCTCATGGCGGGTTTGCAACGGTGTGTCAGCATTAATCTGGGGAGAGAACGAGCCTTCCTCGGGCTGGGGCTCCCAGAGCTTCTGCGCCATACTTCTATGAGGGCCGGGGGGTGGGGCGGGCAGGAAAACTGGCAGGCGTCGCAGTAAGGCGTCGGGCCGCTGCCCGGGACACCCCAGGGAGTGGGGTTGGGTTGGGCAGTTAGAAGCTGACCATGGGCTTAGCCGGTGCACCGACACCCCTAGCAAAGCACGGGGAGGAAGAGCGAGGGCTGGGGGGCTGCCCTTTGCGGGCTCAGCTCCAGTGCCCGTCTCCTCAGCAGGGGCGGGAAGTGTGGAAGCATTCAGGAGTATGATCTCTGGGCTTCCCTTCCCGCCAGTTTCCCATTCATTGGGATGTGATGTGCGACCCGTTTGCCGCCCAGCTCTGATGTATATAGTTCTTGTTTATATGTTTGTTGTTTAATAAACGGGCTGCGGCCTATTCCTTTCCAGCCTGTCGTTGTGGTGTACTTATTGAGCGAGGGAGTCTCACCATCTACAGCAATTTGGTTAAAACAGTATTAGACCTACTTTAATGTCAATATAATCCACTATCGGTTATCCCTTATATTCCTGATTTTGAATGCAGTCCAAGCCAATTTAGCTACTTTTAGTGTATACAATACAACAACCTTTATTAGGCATATTAAAATAGGCTGCAGAGCATTACAGACATTTCTGAAGTACAAACCAAAAGTCCATTCAAAACACAGACAGATAAACTGTATCTAGCATTGGACGTTACTTAGAAAGTTCTGTCACTTGTAAAAGAAATTTTGCTACTTTTTCCAAGAGCACGGCCTCTGTGTTATTTAACAAAAACTCCACAACAGAGTTGTCAGAGTCTCTTTCAGATTTGTCTAAGATTCGCCCAGGAGAGAAATTCCTAATGCCCACATATCTCGGACAGTCAAGTATAATGTGAGCAAGTCTCCACTTGGTTTTCACAGTGTGGACAGACCCGATCCTGGAGAGGGATAGATAGGTAGTGACCCTTTGTGATGGCCAATGGAAAAGTATTGCATCTGGCCCTTGTAATAATCCATCTCTGTTGGGGTTCAGTTAATAGTTCAAGATATTTGGCTAGGTGCCCCTGCTCTGGTACTATTCCGACTGAAAGTGGTGAGCATGATTTATTTGCTTGGCCCAACAAGATGTGGCATTCCTGTTCTAGAAGTCTGCTTTTAAAGGTTTGCAGAATCTCTCTGGGTGCTACTTTTAGTGTGAGTTCAATCTTTTCACTAGAAAGCATAACTGCTGTTAGAGTTTTTCTGTCCCTTCCTGGAAAACGGGGAAGTATAGGGCTAATAAGGATTCTTCTAAGGCTAGCATACCTCCTGCAATAGAACAGAATACCGTATATACTCGTGTACAAGTCGACCCGCATATAAGTTGAGGCACCTAATTTTACCACAAAAAACTGGGAAAACTTATTGACTCGCGTATAAGTCGAAAGTAGGAAATGCAGCAGCTGCTGGTAAATTTCAAAAATAAAAATAGATACCAATAAAATTACATCAATTGAGGCATCAGTAGGTTAAATGTTTTTGAAAATTTATTTCAAAGAAAAACAGTAAACTGGCTCTGTAAGTGGAAAAGAGGGTCAACAAGAACAATATGGTATCAACAATAACTTTAAAAGTACAAAAAACTTTTAGCTCAACCAGCAAACCAAGCTTAAAACAAAAAGAGTTAAAAATCCTTCAAAAACTGGATTCCTCATCATCATCTGTATGTCCAAATGTAACCCAACTTACATTTTAAGAGTGATATTATCAGAAATGGAAAATCTACTATTAGCTTCCATTGTAAACAATGGGGGATGGGGACCCCTTTTGGGGGTCAATAACTTTGGATCCCCTGACCCAAACTTCACCAAACCTGGCTGGTATCATAAAGATTTTCTTCTGATGAGATTGGAAATAGGATTAGTGAAGTTTAATTCAGGAGGTCCAAAGTTATGGACTTCTTCAAAAAGGGTAGCCCCACCTACTAATAGCCCCCCATTGAAAACAATGGTGAATGGGGTATTCCTTTGGGGGGGTCCATAACTTCGGACCCCCTGAACCAAACTTTACCAAACTTGGCTGGTATCATCAGGAGTGTCTTCTGAGGGTACCCTGGAATTTTGGTGCCGCTAGCATAAAAACTGTGCCCCCTGCTGGCCGGCAAAGTAAAAACACAACAATTTTTAATGACCCGCATATAAGTCGAGGGGAGCTTTTTCAGCATTAAAAATGTGCTGAAAAATTCGACTTATACATGAGTATATACGGCATGCTTAAGTGACTTTGGGGAAGTTCTGATGTATAAAAAGCAGCGGAGAAAGTGTCCTAGGGAGCATTTTCATTGCTGAGCCATCTTCTCTCTTGTCTCATTTCTCTGCTTTCCTCCGGGAGAAGCTGTGGC